>NC_081411.1:387595604-387895604 GCF_030272615.1 Cryptomeria japonica | reverse complement strand
TTCTTTCCACTCTCGAGTTGCTGGTTTGAGGTTCTATTTTGGTCGCCTATTTTATATCTATCATTTTCTTTTGATTTGATGCAATTCCGATGGGTTTTGGGGGAGTTATGAATAATTTAGTGAAATTGGGAATGGCTAATCTGCATGTTATTGATGCTCAAAATTAGGGACAGCAGTAGCAGTTTCTTTCAGTGTGTTGGATTTGGTGTTTTATCAGTTTGGACAACATTACTTCTCTGTTCTATCTCTCTTTTTCTATATTGTAAGGTTAAGTAGTAGTACTACTAACCATTTCTGAAGTTTTACTTGCCCACTATATAAGTGGAAGAGGCTGGCTTAGCCACCGCCTTGCTCTATAATTCAGTTTTGAAGTTTTGTCCTCCCACTGAGTTAGTGGTTGAGTGATTTTATGTTTATAATGGTCCTCCTGCTGAATAAGCGGTCGAGTTGATCTTTTGTTGCAATTCAATCCTTGCTGAAACATTGCGGTTGAGTGATTTGTGTCTTGGCTAGTTTACCGCCAAGTTTCTTGTTTACCCGTTGGATAAGCGGAATGGGCTGGCTTGCTGCCCATTATTGTATTCAGCTTTTTGTTGGTTTATGGTGCTAACGATCCCCGGAACACCGTATGCTCTAACCCTCCCAGATTGGGCTCTCGGTGAACAAAAGGTGGAAGGGTTCCTTTCAGTTATTTTGGATTATTTCTCTAACCTTAACGGGTTATTATGTTTGCTTTGTAAATCTTATTGTAAAATCAAAATTATTTTTATTGGGGATACTACAACGAACTCCTTATGTGTACTTTTCTCAACAACTGTCTCCTTGTATCTCACATTCATTGTTTCCAACTAATTCCTTTCTTTGTTATGTACTATCTCTATTTGATCTGCAAACTCTCTTACTTCTACACTCCTCTTCTATTCATTATTGATATCCTCCAATTTTTAAACATTCCATGGATTACTTCCATATGCTACTGTAACTAACATTTTTCAGTGGACTTCTATTCATTCAATTCTTATATGTAAACTCAACTTACATTAATACAAAATTCAGATTTCTTGACTTCTTTCTTACTAAACATCTCAGCAAATTACCCAAACTATTGTTCACCACTTTTGTTTGTTCATCTATCTACATAGATGATATGTAACTCTAAATCTTCAACCTTGTCTTCATCTTTTCCATATCTTCCAAAACTAATAAACAAATTTAGTATCTCTGTTTAAAGCTATACTCTGGCAATTCATGCAATCACACAATTTCATTGAAAAATAAGCTAGATATATGAATTACATCATTGGTCTTCCATTCTATGAAATGTACCGTTTTAGAAAATCTATTAACTATTGCAGATATGCTTTGTGGGTTTGTGAGATTGAACTTGGTTCATCTCAACCTTCTTGAGAATGGAAACTCTCTCGATGACTAGCAGCCTTGTTAGAGGGGATATTTGATGTTGCCAATGAGCGTAGTTGGTCTTGAGGACACTTATGCCACTTTTCGAAGTGAATTGTGTGTTCTCCAAGATTCTTGGAGAGGGCATCTTTTTATAGTAAGTCAGTCGGTTGGGTTTGATACTCATTATTCTTCATCAATATTAATCTAGTGCAATTAGATTTTGATCATGATGCTTTTTGACAATTTCTACAGCTCTATTGTATTATTGACTTTAATTAAATTATCTTACTAAGGTTGCTTAATTTAATTAAAAAAATTTAATGAGTACCTTGGTATAATAGCTCTTTGAAAAGAGAATGAAATTTTTTTAATTAATGGACACATGATTTTGGGAACCTGTGTATCAAATATTATTTTTATTTTATAAAGGTCTTTTGGAGCACAAAGGAGCTTTTACTTAAAAGTGAATTCTAGATTGTATCTTTTGGAAAGTTTGGCAAGAAAAGTATATGAGGTTTTGTGAGCCCATTTGTATTATGCAAATTATTACATTTTCTTTTGTGGTACCCTTGTGGTTTGTGGATTGAACTTGGCTCATCTTAGCCTTCACGAGGATGAAAACCCTCTTGGAGAAGATTAATCTTGATGGTGAAAGATCCTCCCTGCTTAATGTGGTGTTACTCATTTAAAGTCCCAACTTAAGTGAAAATGATTGGCAGATTCGATTGTGGGTTCTAGATTTGAAGGTGAATACTCTAGTGCTGAAGCTAATTTTGTTAGAGTTGCAGAGATTATACAAAGAAGAGTACTCTGGTTTGGACAATTTTTTGGCAATTGCTAATTATTGTAATTGTTGAGGGAATGGAGTGTTTGAATGAATGAGCTTAAGGCAAGGGGGTCGATTTGAAGATATTAAAGCTTTAAAGTTTGTCTCATATGCAAACGTGGAGTGCAAAGAGTCAGCTCAGCATATAGAAAAAGGCAAAGTGGGAAGAAAAAAGCAAGTGCATCGAGAGACTTCTGGTATCACTAGAAAGATAGGTTGGTTATTCCTGGTTGCCTTCACTACCATAGGTGGGTTTCTAAATTTCCTTCAGTTGGGTAATATTTTATTGAAGACTTTTGGCAAGTTGCATTCACTGTGTTAGCCTGAGCCATCCCATTGGAATTTGCTGGGGGATAAAAAATTCCTTTCCTTTTTTAGAACCTAGTGTTATGCTGTGAGTTGGACTAGTGTGAGCCTTCAAAATTGGGTGTTGAATAATAAGGTTGTTTGTAGTTGTTATTAAGCTAGTTGACCTTCTTTAATATTGAACTGAGTGTCCTAAGCTTAGTTGGATGCGAAAAGAAAAAATATTGGTGGGCAGTCCTGTTGATGTGTTTTTAATGCACATGTGAACACAGAATAAAATACCAAAGTATCTTATCCTCTCTTGAACAAAGTTTCCCCGAATGCTGAAGATTTCGCCTAAGGATCAATCGAGGCAACTCCAAGGTTCTTATATGCAGGGTCTCTACGTGTGGATAAGTTCAATTTGGTCTAATGTGATTATGCTGGAATCACAAGAGGACTTACATTCAAACACCTGAGCGTCTAATCTGCTAGAACTTGAATCTTATCTACTGGCCGAAAGATAAAGAATTATCAAAAGATACAGGGTTTGGAAAATCTAATCTAAGACCTAGAATGCAAGAAGATGGATGAATGACTAGGTGGAGTCCTACTGGGCTGGGTCTCACAATCAGATTGAACAATCCGACACCAACTCAGTGCGATCTTCTAAGGGAATTTTGAAGATCAAATTGTTACACCATCGGACATTGATCACCATTCAAGTTAATGCATGAACAATAGACGTGTAACAACTCGAGATTAAGCTTATTTTATGCCAGTTGACCATGCAGGGCGCCCTTACAATCAGCAAGAGGCTAGTGGGTTGGACTAAGCGGATTCCACGCGAGTGCATTCAATAACTTCCTTCATTCAATCTAATTATCTATCATCTAAAATGAAGATTCAACGAGAGACCATGCATATTGCAAAGAAACGACACATTTCACCATAACTTCAATGAAAATGGAGTTTATTTACAATCAAGGTAACAATTTCTTGCCTTCTCTTCCTAATCTACTCTAGTTACTATTCTATTTGCTATTCTATTTTACTGACTATTAGCTATTCTGACCTCTATTAGCTATCTCTTAACTATTAACCCTTACAAATGAAGAGCCAGAGCTTTATATAGTGAGCTCCTTACATTTCAATGGCTCTGATTGATTTACAATCAATGGCTAAGATTACAAGATAAAAACCCTAATTAGGGTTTGTTATAATAAACTCCTTTAGCCAATGAGAAAATTACATTCAATATTTGAGAACCAATAGGAAATAGGGGTAGGTTCCTCGAAGTTTGTGCCATCATTGGTGAGTCAGGTACATTGAATCTGGACATGTTGAGGTGGACCAATCTGGCTGGAGGAATAGTAACTGGGATGCCACCCTATTTGATGTTTGTGTTTGGTTGGTCTTCTTCTGTCCTTGGTGTACTTTGTGGATGATGTACCCCCTTGACTCCTATGTGCTTGATGAGGCCGCCTCACGGTCAAGTCACTCCTTCTCTGGTAGCATGTGGTTCCTTTGTGTGGCAAAATGAAGGTTTTGAAGATAGCTTGCAACTCCTTGAACACTTGTAGCCTTCCAACACTTCAAAACACCTTGAGTTCTCCTTTATGCATTTGAAGTGTCCTTGATGATGATGGGACTGGAATAGGTTATCCTTGTCCTAACTTGATCTTCCTCCATCTGCAAAAAAACCAAAAGATGATTAGCATACATAATATATTTATCCTAACATGGCATTTCTTACCTTAAATCATCAACAAGAAGGCACCAAAATGGAATTCGCTCAGGATCCTTTCTAGGGACAGGCCCTATAGGAATTTCGCTCTGGACCCTTTGGAAGGGTCAGGAGCAATTTTTGTCAAATGCACAAATCTTGACCATTTCCTTCAACCTCACTTCTAAGCTTGGATTTTAGGTCTTATCCCCATCTTAATCTTACTCAATTACCTTCAAAGTGATGTCAATTTCAAAGTGTTTTTGGCAAGAAATAAGGCTATCTTAGGATTTCGCTTTGGACCCTTTGGAAGGGTCAGGAGCGATTTTTGTCATTCTGCTCAATTAGACCTCACATTTTCATTATTTCCCAATCTTGAACTTAACCTTCAAACCTCCTCCCATCATGATCTGACAACTAGCCCTTTGCCTAGTTCAAACAAGGTGAAAATAGGGATTTCAAAGTATTTCGCTCTGGACCCTTTGGAAGGGTCAGGAGTGAAATTCATGATTAAGACACAATTCCATCCCTCCCTTGCTCCAAATTGCTTCTCAAGGCAAGTATATAATAATCTACTCTCCACCAATGCCTTAGGAATCCATATCTTGATCACAAACATGAGCAAATTAGATGTTTTTGAGAATTTCGCTCTGGACCCTTTGGAAGGGTCAGGAGCGATTTTTAAGTTTTAGCTCAAAATCTTCACTTTTTGGAATCACAACCCATTCAAATACATGCCTAGGGATATCTTCAAGCCCAATTCACCCTGATCAACACTTGGCTCAACATGAAATTAGGAGAAAAAGGAGATTTTGAGAATTTCGCTTTGGACCCTTTGGAAGGGTCAGGAGCGAAATTCATGATTTAGGCTTAATTCCTTCATTTAATTAATTCCAATCCACCTCAAAAGGCAAGAATACATCACCCCACCCTCAACCACGCCATAAGAACCAAGGTTTTGACCACACACAAGGAGAAAATAGGTGTTTTGAGGAATTTCGCTCTGGACCCTTTGGAAGGGTCAGTAGCGAAATTCATGCTTTTGGACAAAATCCTTCATCTCCTTCACTTTCAATCACTTCCTAAGGCAAGAGTATATCAATCCACCCCCACTATGTCCAAGGAACAAGGATGTTGGTCTAAACAAGGAAGAAAATAGTGTCTATGGAGAATTTCGCTTTGGACCCTTTGGAAGGGTCAGGAGCAAAATTCACACTTTGGGTTGATTTCACACTTATTCCTCTCAAACTACCTTTCAAACTTGATCAAACCCATCTCTCCTCATCACAATCAAGTCAATTTTCCATCCACTTAGCTCAAAACAAGGTCTTTTTGATGCATTAGGCAAAATATAGGGTCAAGTTGAGGATTTCGCTTTGGACCCTTTGGAAGGGTCAGGAGTGAAATTCTTGTTCTAGGTTGATTTTCACCACCTCATCGCCTCAAACTACCTTTCAAAGGAAAATATGCATCAAAGCCTTCCCAACATGCCTTAGAAGTCAACAAATTTGGTCATAACAAGGAGCAAGATAGAGGTTATGGGAATTTCGCTCTAGACCCTTTGGAAGGGTCAGGAGCGAAATTCTTCCTTGAGCTCATTTCACACCTCCTTTCTCCTTTTCTTGTCTTGGATATAACTTCTCAAGCCTCCTCCTATCACCATCAAGTCAATTTGCTCTCAAACTGGCGTCTCACTTCAATATTTTGTGAGGAAATAAGGTCATACAAGAATTTCGCTCTGGACCCTTTGGAAGGGTCAGGAGCGAAATTTGCACTTAGGCTCAAATCTTGACTTCATCTCCCACATTTCCTTACCCAAACAAGTGTTTTTCCCTCAATAATGCCTGGGAATGAGTTAGTTCTTAGTTTGGGGCAAGGTAAAATGCCTTATGGGTCCAGAGGAAATCGCTCTGGACCCTTTGGAAGGATCAGGAGCGAAATTCCTATTCTAGGCTCAATTCACCTTCAAACTGACTTGACTTCGTCTTAGAATCAACCCTTGATACATTTCCTTCCATACCCTTGCAAATCAATCCAACCATTCAACGACTTTAGGTGAAATCTTGGGTCTTTTGAGAAATTTCGCTCTGGACCCTTTGAAAGGGTCAGGAGCGAAATTCATGCTTTTGCTCAAATTCCTTACCTTCTATCACTTGACTTTGTCTTACACAACAATTTTCTCTTCACTACGCCATAAGGACAAAGTTTCTTATGCCAATTAGGACCAGGAAAGAGAAATTCGCTCTGGACCCTTTGGAAGGGTCAGGAGAGAATTTGGTGAATTTGCCTTAGACATTACTCAAACATTCAAAGTTTTCCCTCAATCACATTGGTCATACCTCTAACAAAGTACCTTGAGGGGTTTCTGGCTCAAAAGAATTGAATTACAAAGACATCTTAGCTATTTCGCCCAAGTACCCTTGGAAGGATAGGACCTATCCTAGAATTTCGCTCTGGACCCTTTGGAAGGGCTAGGAGCAAAATTCATACCTTGCTTGTTTTCCCTCACTTAGCTCCATCCTTCATGCATTTGAGTCATTAAGAACAAGTCTTTGGCCTTCAAAATTGCTTGGGTATGAGCTAGCTTGTAGATTGGAGCAAGGTATAGAGCCACATGAAGAAATTCACTTTGGACCCTTTGAAAGGGTCAGGAGTGAAATTCTTCCCTTAGGTTTAATTCTACCTTCCTCTTACTTCGTTTTACCTTGATTCTCACCTTTGGATCCCTCTCTCATGAAGACAACACTTATTTGACCCCCCAGAAGGCTTGAAAAGAGGATTTCGCTCTAGACCATGGCTAAGGACAAGACCTATAGAGAATTTCGCTCTGGACCCTTTGGAAGGGTCAGGAGCGAAATTTGACATGTTAGTCTCTCCATCAGGATTCATATATGGAATATCTTTCTTCTTTCTTATACTTTAAGTTATATTCCATATATATTGTCAGGATGTTTGAGAGTGGTTTCGGACCTTCAGGAGTTATAATGCAAAATCTCATTTTTGGAGGATTCTTGAATTTTCCAGACTTAGTCAAATTTCAGGATCAGGATGACATTCCAGACTTAGCCAAATTTCAGGACATTTGAGGATTAGGATGACATTCTAGACTCCTTAAGGCAAATTTGCTCTATCCTTGATGTAAGGGATGGGACCTAGGAGGACATTATGCATTCAACCAAGGTTTGATTTAGCAACTTGAAGTGCGACCGGATAGTACACAAAAAACACCCTAGGAATGATCTAAATACCCCCTAATCACTCAATTGACTTGACCTCTTGAGGAGATCCACCTGACTCAATCCCTTCAATGCAAAGGCTAAGACACTAAAACGACTAACAACAAAACCAAAAGGGCTAACCCCAGAAAGCAAAAAGTGGGGGTCCCCATTTGCAATGGGGCGATGTGTGAATGCGTCACAACAAGTCCATGAGATTCCTTGCTTGCATTCCTTTCCTGTTAGGTGAGTGACTCAACTAGGCGATTCCAATCGAGCAATCCAACATTCCAATTTGGAGTAAACGTCTAGAATTTCAGACTCCTACTAATTGATCAATCAAACAAGGTGGTATTTCAGTTCCAGTACTTGTTTGTGGAGGTTTGTTGGACTCTACTTTGACCTTCAGCTGCTGAGATTGCTTGTCATTGGAGCTGGAAGCTTCACAGGGCAGAAAATTGTGGCTTAGCTGCTAATTAAGGGAATGATGTGGGGGTTTTGACAGTCGAGACCAGTTCGTGGGAGTTCTTGGAGGTTGTGTTAAGCTGGCGTAGTGTCAACAGGCAGTATGAGAATTTGGACATGAGCCTAAGGGTAACCTACAAACTTCCTTCAACCTCTCTAAAGGCCAGAAAATTTCCTAATTAAGCTTTATGTACTTGCTGTAAGTGAACAGATATTGTATTCTGTGCTAGTCATTCAAGTCTATGAAATTCATTTGGAAATGAACCGTCCCAATGTATTTGAATTGCACTATTGTTTCAAAGTTTCAAGTGGAAACCTTATTTCAATTTATCAGACAGACAAATTCACAGTTCAAATCAGCAGATTTGTACACGAGTTCTAATATGTATTTATAGGACTTGTCAATTGCCTCCTTAACATGATCAATGCAATTTGAGGTTTTATAAATGATATTCAATGGCAATGTGGAAACAAACTTAATCATTTCAGTTTAACTCTTCTATGTTAATGCATGTAAAGTGTTTGTCAAAATATCTGTCCTCTTAAACTTGGAGAAGAGATCAGAAACTTGTCACATTTACAGAGATGCCAACTGTTTGACATAATTACATGTGGGAAGAATTGCAAAAAACTTGTTTAGCAACAGGAGTGTTCTTACACCTATGCACAGAAAAATTTAAAATATTCAAAATCTGGAGACATCTCCAGAAGTACAAAGCACTATAAGAAAGGATGCAACACCATATTCCAACTTCCATCCCTTGATACCCATTGAATGCACCTTCTATGCTAAATGATTTTACATGTTTGATGTTGTGCTTTCAAGTTTCACTTGTCTCATTGATGACAGTCTGAGAGTGTTTCCCTTTTAGGCAGGAAACAAATGTTATGAATTTTCATTTAATCCTCAGTAATAGAATATTTTAAGATGTATTTTATTTTCTTATTACCTATTCAGTACTTTTTAACATTATTAATTGTTCCATGTTGCTGCAGCAAAGTTGCTGAGGCAGAACAATTAATTGGCCTTTTACCAATTACAAACAAACATTCAATAAGTGCAAGAAAGAGTTCTTCAGGCTTGAATTCCATGTTTCAATCCTCTTTCAGGAAGACTGAAAATGGGTCCAAATTTGATATTGCACCAGCTGTATTGCAAACTCTTGTTCCAGTCAAGATGCTACCAGAACTGTTTGAGATTGCAAAGCACATGATTAGTTCTGGGCACCATCAACAATGTACCAAAATCTACAGGTATGTAACATCAAAGTTCCTTTTGAATGTCTTATTTCTCGATCCTTTACATTCACTGAAATTGTGACGGGCAAAGATTATTTGAGAATAAAACATTGCCATTAAGAGTTTTTCAGTGCAATTCATCGAGTAGTTGTAGGCTTGCAGCTAGGCAGTAGATTTGTGAAATAATTTTTTTTCAAAATTAAAACTTTAATACATGAAGTAAATTCTTATTGTTTTTTGGAAGATGATAGGTATATTTAAAATGAGTGTGGTTCAAATCAGTAATGCCACAAGAAGAAAGATATAGACCTGAAGGTTCCTTTATAACAAATGCAATGAAGTTATATTGATTCATCTGCCATCTTTAGGGATAGCCCAGGGCTTTTTGTACACATTTTGTATTTGTGGCCTCAAAAACCCAGCCATCCAACAGATAGATCAAGAAGTGAAACAGTTACTTTATATTTTCTACAGTTGACAATCATTTAGCAATAATTCTAGTGATTAAAAGATCAAACTTTGTGATGCCCTTCTGAAATTAAAAAATAAGATAGAAAACATGCACCTTCACACAACCCTTGATGGACTTGCCATGCAGCTTTTACTAATTTCGTTTTCAAAGTTCGAGCAGAGTTGAACTCTTTAGGTAATTTCAATAAAATGCTGAGGCGTCAACACTTAGTCTTTAGTTAAGAACACTTTCTTTCAAGAGCACTATGGGTTGGTGAAACTCTTTCATCTGTCAGTTTCATCAATAATTCAAGTTCAATCTTTTTTCTAGCTCGTTGGTTTTCAAACCCAAGTGAATTCTGTCTATTGCAAGAATAAGGGGAACATCTCTTGGAACCAGTAAAAGACTACATGATTAGTGAATAAATCCCTTACAATGGACAATATAGCCACACATAATTACCTACACAGCCATGTTTAGGTCCCTACAATCAATATGACAGTACATTGACATGTAGTTGGTTTTAATTAAAATAGTTTGATATTTAAATGCTACACATGCCTTAAAGGAAACTTAATATGGAATCATCAGTAACTCTATCTGATAGATGAAGTATGCTGTTGATATATAATTATTTTGGTTACATTTGTTTACTTAAGGGTCATGTTGATCTAAGATTGGCTGCAGACATTCCCAAAAATCATCTCTATGGATTTGAATTTCACATTTTGATACAATTTTTGTAATTTTATGAGCAAAATGGTCTGCAAGTTAACATAGGATGTTTCCTTAAACATATGTCCAAGAACAAAGAATTTAATTGATTGCTTCATCAATCCCTAAGAAGTTGAATTTCATTTGCGAGCCATGTATACAAGTACTTGTAGGTGATAATTAATGCAAGATTTAAGAGGACTTTTTCCCATAAAGCCATAGGTGATAATTATATCCATGTTGTATGTATGGAAATATCTCATCTATGTTTGGTGTCAATGATCATATGTCTCTAGAAAGACTAGAGTTTTGTTTGCATTTTCAGAGAAACCTTTAATTTGTGGATGTACTATTGTAGAGAAATGAATCTTGGTACGTAATATGTTCCATATAAGCATTTAAAAAAGTGAGTTGTGGATTTGGAAGACAAAAAAAATGATGGATGATAGATGACTCTTGTAATGTCCCGTACTAGGACTTAACCTAATCTGCCCAAATTCTTCCATTAAGATTTGAATAATGCTTGGAAATGGAAATTGTATCTCAGTATTCTGATGTAGGGCCTGCAATGAGGTTAGTATTACAAAAGAATTTTTTTCATAGTTCTATCCAACCAACTCATCATCATTAGCGAGCACCAGCTGGGACACCATACAAGGTGCCTCGAGCTGTTCCACCCAGCCCAGGAGAATGGAATGACAACTTCCATTCTTGTCTCCCAGCCCCACTTGGGGTGTCTGTATTGGCGTGGCTTCCCAGCTATGGCCAATTAAGTGAGAATTTTAAGGAATCCTAATATCTATTCTATTTGCTTAGACAGAATCATAACAAGAACGGACAATCTATATAGAAACAGATATGACAGAATCAATGTAATATTCTACATTCTATCAATGAAAGACCAATAATAACCCAGCCCAATCATCATGCATTCTCTTTCATACCACACTATTCAACAAGTATGTAAACTGCTGTTTAATATATAACTATTTGAAGTCTGTAAATTCCTATCAGATTAAATGCTTATCTCTATTGATGCTGTTCCTTGATTATCTTCTTCTTGTCCTCTCCTCCTTTCCTTTATTTGCAATCTCCATATATATGTCTTTACATCAAAGAGTCATACCCTTTGATAGATGTTTCATTCAGGAGACATAACTTTTTATTGCATCCCTCTACGTAACTTTTATTATTTTTTCTAAACCGCACTTTATTAAGAAGAATTATTAATAATGCACTTTGATAAATATTTGTCAAAGCTATAAATAGAACCTCTTGGTTAATAATATTGCACTTTAACATTCTTTTGTAAATCACTGTTTTGTTCTAATCAACCAGTTGTAATCAGATTGCATCATTTGGTAAACATAGTGAAATCACTCCAACTTAGTAAGATTGCACCTCTTCGTAATAGTCAAATGTCGTATTATAATCGCTGCATATTGTTTACACTTAAATCAATATTTGACTTGGATGAATCACTGTTTAGTAATGACAAATTGCTGAAGTATAAGGTGATCCCTGTATAGTAATCAAGGAAGGAAGTCACCTACCTTCCAACTTCTCAGATTGCTGCATTAATGTAATCTCTTAATCATAGCTGTGTAGTACATGAGGCAGCTATGAAGTCAGCTACTTTGGAGAATCAACCATATGAGAGTCCATGATATCTAATGAAGACAACATTATCTCTTAGACATAATCACTGACCTGGTTTGTATGTGGATGTGAATCTGCCATTTCTGTATTGTCAATTTGTACTTGATTATGATGAGGACAGTTTCCTGATTATTGAAACCCATTCTGGTATCAATTCAGGGTCAGACTGATGTCTGGGTCTGTTTTAGGAGATAAGAAAATTATGAAGTCTTATATGATAAGACAATTTTCGGGAAATATAGAAATCATGGCAGGGGCATGACAGTCTGCCCTTCCCAAGATTGCTTGTCCTCAAGCAATAATCTTGGATCGGGTGATCATGATGATTTCGACTTTGCAACTTCTCATGGTTTCCCTTCTGCTGCATTACCCTAATATTATCATCTTGTCACAAATTTGAACAAGAGTTGCTTAATAACTATTTAAAGATAAGTTCTTTCCCATCCATTGTGAAGAAGACCATATGTAATCTCGCAATGGTGTTGTATGTCTAAAATCAACTTCCCCTCCTGTGTTTACTAGAAATTAGTAGTGATTTATTTCTTTGAGGTAAAGTAGAAAGAGGAACTTCTCATACGTTAGGATGAGAATTAGAAGCATGACACACATCTATGACCTAAATTGGTGATGCATCATAGATGATATCATCTTCCATATCAAGAATGATTCTTTGTTTCTTCAATGGTAGGAATTTTACTCTGGATTAAAAAAACATTGTTTGAGAGCAGGTGATTCTCTATCATGGATGTGCTTCAGTTTATTTATTGATGATTGATGATTTGATCACCGAAATAGGTATGTTATGTAAAGCAGATAAGAATGTGAATTGGTAATGCTACTATATGTCATAAGATGGGGACTTATGATGTTGGCAATTTGTTTACTGGGTCTCATTATTTATATGATAGTTGTACCTGTTTAGTCCTTATGGTGAGGTTGGTAAACTCACGGATAAACAGAGATATCCCACATGTACCAACAATTCATGTAACAGAACATTAATATATATCAAAGCATAAATAACAATAACATAACAGCTATGACAAAATAATGATATCTTTATTGAATTCTCAAATATGCTAGTACAATACCATCCTTACCCAGGTTCCATCCATACCATATATAGACTCGACGGTTGGCCAAGTTGCCAACCGTCACTAACTACCAATTACCCCACGGGAACCTTTCGGCGACTCAAACATAACCAAACATAAACACCCGACCCCACTATAAACTAACATGTGTTTTTGACCCCTAACATCAACCCCCCCCAAAAAGTAGTCGTCTTCCAGACGACCAAGACAACAGGAGCTGGAATAACAAACAAAAGACTAAGACTGAGAAGGGGGAGGAGGTGTTCCTGTGGTGGTCGAAGAAGAAGGTTGTTGCCCTGTGTGGAATCTGAGGTTCTTCTCTGCTATCAGCTGCCGCTCCCTTGCCTTCTTGACCATGTGTGTGGCCTCCAATACTTTTTTGTCCTTCTGCTCCATCGGTAGAGTAGGCTCAACCACTTGTGCTGCCAGTACCTGTATCTCCTTCTGCATGCTGCAACAGGTCTCATAAGTAGTCACCTTCATTTCTAGCTCAATCCTCAGGTTCTTCTCCAGTGCAGTTAACTTTGCACGCTTCTCCCCTTCCTTCTCCAGTTTTGCTGCATACAACCGCTGGGTCTGCTGCTCTATCTGACTCTGTCGTATCTGCAGGTAGACATTCCGGAAAGATCCTTCCATACTGCTCAAGGCGCCCACTCCCTCCACTAGTCGCATGTGCATCCACTTTTGTACCATCTCCAGCATACTACTGTCTAGCCACCCCTGCTGCTCAAAGTGGTATGCAAACTTGTCCGCATATTCGGAAGTCATGAAGTGGCATAGCTTCTCAGCGTCAGCTGAGTTGCCGGCATCCATCTGTCCAGTCAACTGTGCCATTCCACGTGCTATTTTCTATCCCCTGTAGCTCCCCAAAGAGCCGCTGGAGCGAGCTTGTTGGATCACAAGGGTCTGGCGGAGTGAGGTGAAAACCTGCCAGTAGTCCTCCAGACCCGCTCTCCTCAACGTCGATGATCTTTGAGCCACGTCCACCACTTCCAGTTGCTCTGTTCTGCTCCTCTGCAGACATCCTCTCATCCTGATCTGTGATAGGGGTGGTCCTATGCTATGTTTGGTTTCGTCCAACTGCCGGCATGTGGTGAAGGTGAGGTGGGAGGGTGAGGTGTGAGTGCAAACTGCCCCAACCACTCGTCCAGAGATGCATCTATATCCTCGTCCGTTAGTGTGTCTAGTACTGCCAACTCCTCCAGACCATCTCCTCCTGTCATCGGTACATCCCCAGACTCATCTCCCCCTACTGGTATCGTACTAGCACCTATCATACTAGTATCCATCGTACCAGTATCCAGAGTACTAGTATCTGCTGTACCGGTACCTATCTCCTGTACGACTGCTTCTTGTACTACTGTCTTCACAACTTCCTCTAGTACAACTGTCTTTTGAACTACTCCATCCGGGCTATGTTGTACGGCCTCCTCTGCCATCGTACGTGTTGGTGTCTGTTTTATCATCTACCAAACATTAGGATAGGATACCTGAAGGTATTCTATCCTCTCCTGAAAAATCACTATTGATTCCAAGGTCTATATGTGCGAACAAGTGACTTTAGTGGAATAGCTTCTTGGGTAGTGTATGCTGAAATTTTCAAGGGGAACTTACGTTTGACATGTATTCTTGAATTGTTGGACTTAGATGGATTTAGCAATTTTTAGGCTCTTCTTCCTTTTTTTTTTGGGGGGATTTTCTGGGATTTAGACTTTCAAAAGAAAGGGAAAAAGAGATAGGGTTCAGGAAGGCTAATCTAATCCTACGAATTCGGGAGACGGTATCAACTGGGTGCTCTCGAGGAACCAAACCTTGCTTCACCACACTAGGGACAACTACACAAGGCCGGTGCAATCTTCAATGGGTTGTGCTTATGATCAAGATGTTGGGATGCACAGGGGATGGGCTCAGACTAACTTTGCACGATAGAATGGAAATCATCCATTTACCAAAATTATGAGCGGAGATACACCGTCAATTGATACTTATCAAATCCTTCATTCAAATTAACAACAACGAAAGCAAATCTAAATTAATTCTAACTAAGTGTTGAGGCAATTGAAACCATGCAAATCATTTAAATAATAGAGATTACAAAGCTGCGCACATGCAATATATTATCTGGAAATGACCTTAAGCAACAATAAATCAAAAACCTCACACTCTCCAAATGAGAGGAGGTAGCCTTATATAGTTTTCAAGAATAAATGAACGGCCGAGATCAAACAGTGATCAAGGGCCCAGATTGAAAGCTATAAACCCTAATCAGGGTTTCCCAAAACTAACTACCCTCGACCAATTACATTTGGGACACTTGTCCTTCTTGCTAAATATGAACCATCAATGAAAATAGAAGGTTGTTGCATTGTGAAGTGTGCCCTTCTAGAAGCTTCTTGATAAGTCATGTTCATCGAACCTGGACATGCTGACTTGGAGCGATCTAATCGGTTGGAAAATGACTAGGCGCCACCTCAACGTGTTGGATGTCTTCCTTGAATTCTCCAATTTGTGTCAAGAAATCATCTAAGTATGGAAATTTGATTCCTTCTTGTCGCCATTTGATTCTGCTTGGGAGCTTGTCTTTTTAATTCCTTCAGGAGATGAAATCCTTCAAGAAGTTGGAAGTTTATTTAACTTTCCCATATTTTCACCAAGTCTGAGAACTTTTATTTCTTGATGCCTTGAGATTCTTTCAAGTGCCTCGAATTTGGAGAAGAAATCTCTTCGCGAAGTATTTCTCATACTTAGCCAAATTTTGTCCCTCTCTATGCTCGAACGAACCTTGCTCGTGGTCCCGTTTTCAATTCTGAAATTGGCTTGAAACTCCACTTGTGTTTTCTGTGATGATCCTGCCTTTAGTTGCCAATTTATGTTGCGTGGGAGGAGGGTTAAAAAGCTTTGGGTAACCCCTTGCAAATATGAAATGATGGGATCAAGCTATTCAGGCATTCGCTGTGATCATGTCCTTCTTCTCGATACCTTGACATGCCTTCAACATTTCCCATACTTAGCCAAATTTTGGCTATCTTCACGCCCGGATGAACCTTGCCTGTGAACTCCAACTGCGATCTCTATGTTGATCCCGCTTCTATTTCCTCCTGCGACCTGTAAAACCAAAGGAAAATAAGTTAGAAATCTATCTTGGATTAAAGAAAATCGAGGCTGCGAACGACTAAGTGTTTGGAAAATTTCACTTCATTTTCATACTTAGCCATGAGAATGGGATTTTCACATGTAAATTCTCCAACCTTCAAGATAACTGTGATCACAATCCAACACCAAGTGTTATAACTCCGGAAATTTCTTATACTTAGCCAAAAAAATGATTTTCCTCCCTTAGAAATTCGAACAAATTTACTAAAAATCATTTCTCAAACTCTGAAAAAACTTAGAAAATACATAAATCTGCATCATGAATTTAATTTCACCTTCAAAAATACTCAAAAATTCAGGAGAGATTCAATAATTCGTCCTTATACTGGTTGTCTTTCTCCAAAAATCTGTGAAACTTTTGTCAAAAAAGTTTATCCATCTTCCAGCAATATCCAAAACTTTCTCCAGATGAACTCCAAACTGAAAGTATTTTACTATGCTCTCCTTAATATTTTCGAACTTCTTGGTGTAGAAATGAAGTTTACAACGAAGTATTTGTAAATAAAGTTAAATCCTCAATCAAAAACCCTTAAAATCTTCCAAATCATGTTTCCAATTTTAACTTCATTCTTTTGGAAAGTGTTGTCATGTTTCCAAATTCAAAGAAAATATCTTCCAAAAGTTTCCAATTTGGCTATAAGTTCGAAATATTTATTAATCTTCCAATATTCTTTTTAAAAAAAAACTTTCCATTTTGGATTTATGTTTGAAATCCTTATCAATCTTCCAATATTCTCCTTTTGAAAACTTTCTATTTTGGATTTAAGTTCGAAATCTTGAAGGAATTTCATGACATCACTTTGTATTTTTGTTGATTCTGTTTGACTTTTATGTGTAGGTGGACTTTTTGGAAGTTTATCTTCATTTTCTTCAAGTTTTGGCAGACTTTGCTTACCTCTCCAAGGTATGGCGGAGTTTAGAGGGCCTTCCCCTAACATACTTAGCATCTACTTCCTTGGGCGGAGTTTTGAAGGGTCCCTTCAACATGGAGGGCGGACTTTGAGCAAAGCTCAATCAAGGCAAATTTTTAGCTAAGGCATAGGGCGGACTTTGGAACACACCCCCTAGGCGGACTTCTAAGACATCTCCAACATGGGCGGACTTCTAGAGCTTTGCATCATTTTGCTAGGGTAGGGCGGAGTTTTGATGGGTCTCCAACATAGGGCGGACTTTGGACTTCACCCCTTGGGCACCCCACACATGGCGGACTTTAGAGTGTTGGCCATCATGGCCTCTTCCAAAACATGGCGGACTTTGAAGGGTTGGCCACCAACATGGAAGGATAGGGCGGAGTTTCAAGGCCATTCACTCAGTAGCACCTTGGGCGGAGTTTTGGATGACCCGCACCATGGGCGGAGTTTTGGTGAGTCCCCTTAGGCATGGCGGACTTTGGTGGCACCTCCAACATGGCTCTCTAACCTTTGGCGGACTTTAGACTTGGCTCCATCAAGGCGAAATTTTGGCTAAGGCATGGGGTGGACTTTAGACATTGCTCCTTCATGGCCTCCATCAAGGTGTAGATTTGACTAAGGCATGGGGTGGACTTTGAAGGTCCCTCCTCATGACTCTCCTAAGGCATGGCGGACTTTGCAGTTAGCTCCCACATGACCTCTCACCTTGGGCGGACTTTGAGGCGCTCTCCACATGCTTGGGCGGACTTTGAAGAGTGCTCCCACATGCTTGGGCGGACTTTGAGGCGCTCTCCACCTTGGGCGGACTTTGAGGCGCTTTCCACCTTGGGCGGACTTTGGTGGTGTCTCATCTTGGGTGGACTTTGGTGGTGTCCCCCACTTGGGTGGACTTCTATCATCTCTCCTACCTTGGGCGGACTTTGGAGACACCTCCTCATGGCTCTCTAACCTATGGCGGAGTTTTAAACTTGGCTTCTCATCACTTGGCATGCTTGGGCGGACTTTAGGCTACATTCCCACCTTGAGCGGACTTTGGAGACACCTCCTAGGGCGGACTTTAGGCATCCGTCCTCTTGGGCGGACTTCAAGCATCTCTCCCATCTTGGTGGAGTTTTGGTCTACCTCCCAACATGGCGGACTTTTAGACATCTCCAACATGGGTGGACTTCTAGACCTTTGCTCTTCAAGGCGGACTTTTGGAGGCTCTCAAGAGGGCGGACTATATATGAAATATAACATTTAAGTATAAGAATATATACTTTAAGTTATATTTCATATATATTGTCAGGATGTTTGAGAGTGGTTTCGGGCCTCTAGAACTAATAATGCAAAATCTAGTTTTTGGAGGATTCTCCAATTTTCTAGACTTAGTCAAATTTTAGGATCAGGATGACATTCCAGACTTAGCCAAATTTCAGGACATTTGAGGATCAGGATGATTTTTTGAGCTGATTATCCTTTGAAGGTGCCATGACCCCCTAAAATATAGGAACTTAGCTTTTTTAGGTCAAAACTTGGAATTTTCGAGTTCTAGTCGAAGTTGGTCAGTGGTACAAGTGTAAACCCTAGGTTTGCATCCCGAAAAAGCAAAAAGCCTAAAATCTAGGGATTTAGCTTTTTTAGGTCAAAACTTGGAATTTTCAAGTTTCGGTCGAAGCTAGTCAATGGTGCAAGTGCAAACCTTTCATCCCGAAAAAGCAAAAAGCCTAAAATCTAGGGATTTAGCTTTTTTAGGTCAAAACTTGGAATTTTCGAGTTCCGGTTGAAGCTGGTCAGTGGTGCAAGTGTAAACCCTAGGTTTGCATCCCGAAAAAGCAAAAAGCCTAAAATCTAGGGATTTAGCTTTTTTAGATCAAAACTTGGAATTTTCAAGTTCCGGTTGAAGCTGGTAAGTGGTATCAGTGCAAACCCTAGGTTCCCTTTCCGAAAAAGCAAAAAAGCAGACATCCTAAAAAAATAGGGAAAACTTTCTAAAAATAGCCATACCGGGGATCGGGCTAAAAATGCCAAAAATGAAACTTCCTAAAAAATAGGAAAAAGCAAAAAAGCAAACTTTCTAAAAATAGAAAGCTGTCCAAATTCATCCAAATCAATTGCGATCTTCATCCTTTGGCCTCTCTAAGCACTCTAATGGTGTTTGCATTTCGGAATCACATAACTTGCAAAAACTAACTTTCAATCGTCAGGCTTGAAATGCTCTGAACTGGACAAGGCTTGGTGAAACTGCAGCAAAAGGTCATAGGACACTAACAAAAACCCTAGAAAGCAGGAAAAGAGAGGGTCCCCATTTGCAATGGGGCGATGTGTGAAAAAGGTCACAACAGTACGGTCTGCCATTCTCCCGCCGCCTAGGTCACTACCCATATGGTCAGGCTTACTAGTACGCTCTGCTGTTGGTACAACTTGTGACTCGAGTATTGCCAGACTGATCTGCGGTAGTGACACTCGTCGTTGTGCTGGTGGTTCTCCTTCATCAATTCTCCTGAATAGCATCCCTACTGGTCTTACGTCCCCTACGGGGCTGGCCACTGTAAGTGCTTCCTGTGGTACCAAGTGTGCTGAAGAGGACAATTTGGGGGGTGTAAATTTCACTTGCGTGCTTTTCCACTATGTTCGCAGCCCTCCATGCTGCTCTTCCTCCTCCTCCCCTTCCTGTTGCTGTGATTCCACTTCCCCTTCATCCTCTCCTGCCGTGTGTGGTGCCATACGAAATCCTTCATCTCCACTCTCTTGCTCCTCAGTTTCTTCGGCCTCCTCCTCGAAATCCTTGGTATTGCTTTCATTTCAACTTCAACGGACACGTCCGGCTTCCTCCTCTTTGTCGACTGCGTGGTGTCAACAAGAGGGTCCGGATGGGCATAATGGTACATGGATAGCTTATTGGGTTCCACCCTTCCGCGCGGTTCGAAAGTACCCCACATTTCTGGTGGTACTTGTAGACGTACGACGTCCAGGAATAGACTGATGGCGTGGTGGCACATGTAAAATGTCTTGTGTTCCAACTTGAGGAAATCATGAATCCTCTCAGCTAAAAGCTGCCCCCAGTTGTAAACTTTGCCACACTTAATGCCATTCATCAACCCTATCATCCAGATGGCTATATTGGATGCACGGTTGGCCTCTGTGAGCCGACTTTTTACCAAGTCTATCAGCATTCTCCATTCTCCTAGTGTGATAAAAGCACACTTCAATCCCCTACCAGGCACTCTTTAGTCAAGTCATCTCTGCATACCAAGTCCAACAACCACTTCTTTTTCTCTTTGGTGAGCTTCTTGACTGGTTTCGCTGCAGATGCTCCCTTCTCGGGTATACCGAATACCCTCTTGAAGTCTTCAGCCTTGAAGGAAATCTGTACCGTGCACCCCTGGAACTAAATGATGGAAGCCCTTTCCTGGTGGTTGTATCCAGACACCATGGCCCGCAACAATGGCTCAAAATCCTTGATGTTGAATGTCGGCATCTGAATGGCATGGTCTACCTATGCTTTCCTGAGAGAGTCCTTTATCACATGGTCAGGAGGGGTTTCCTCCCACCAAGTACGGCATTTGCTGCCAGTCACGCTCTCAAAGGTCACATTCTCGACAGTGATTCCCTCCGGATCCTTCTGCACTTTTGGCCTGATTTTGGCGTTCTTACTACTGCTGGTTGGGTCTGTAGCGGTCATGGTTGTACTGTAATTGCTTTGCCCTGTGTTTGTTTTCCTGTTTTTGTCTAACCCTTGACCGTTATTATAACGGTCTACAAGTGTGACACGCCAATTTGTACGGACCATCGTGCCTGCTGTTGCTTGTACGATGTACGGATTGGTCCGTATGCCTCCCTCTTCTGGCTGTACAACCTCTTCAATTCGTCTGAACTTTGCACATAACATCGTACTGATGGCACGAATTTCCACACTAATGCCTTTGAATTTTGTATGAACCTCTTCCCTGCACGTACGAACTTCTCTCTGTTGACCCCCTTACGGCACCGTACTGTCTTCTCCCTATCGTCCGTATGGTTTCCTCTTGATTTCCGTACGACCTCTGCTTTGGGTTGCCATACATGTATCGTGTCCGTACGACCTCTTCCGATATGCTTCCCCTGTGCACCGTATGGCTTTACCATACGCCGTACAATGTTCACCGTGCAATATTCGTCGTACGTCGTACGGGTTGCTTTGATGTGCTGTGTCGTACGGAATGATGTGCTTTGCCGTATGGGATGATGTTCTTTGCCGTACGGGTTGCTTTGATGTGCTTTGTTGTATGTTATACGAACTCCACTCCCTGGCTGTGCGTGGCGGAATGAAATGTTTGGGTTGTATCTCCTTCCCGTTCGTACGTGCAATCGAAACGCCGTACGGACTCCACTCCCTGGCTGTGTGTGTTGGCCGTACGTCCCTTCTTGCTCTTGCCTTCTCTCCTTTGTCGGTTCTGCTTCCACTGTCTTGATTTTGCCTGTGCTGTGTACAAATGGGCTCTATAGGGCTTTATATAATCATTTGACCTTTTCAGGGTTAGGGTTAGGCTTAAATATTTTATTAACTTTTTATAAAATAATTGCCTCCTTATTAATTGTATTTTTCCCTTATTTCTATCACTTTTGCCTTACATTTTAATTTTTTTATGCTTATCAACCTTGGCCTTTTTATTTCTTCCATGTACTTTTTATTTTTGACTTGTAGTACCCCCTTCTTTAACAATTGTTTTAAAATCTTCAAGCAATAATATTTCTTAAATTCCACTTTCCGTACCTTCAATATACTAAGGTATCCCGGGGTTCGTTTTCGTCGTGCATTTGGCCCTTTCTGATCTTCAGGATAAGTTGTTGCCTTTTCAGATGCCTCTAAATTTTTTCGCCCCCTTAGTTCCCTCTTTGCTATATGGATGCCTGATTTTTTCTTTGTTGTTCCCTTGCCATGCGTTCTGATTTCCTTCCACCTTTTATTTGGTCGTTTGTCAGCATCCTCGCTTTCTATGTTCCTCTTCACACATGAGGAATCACCCTGGGATCTTACCCTTATCTCTGAATCGTGCAACCACATACATACGTGCGACATCCTCTTGTAGCATTCTTGAGCACAACACGTCCCCAGGTACTCCAGGTTCCATATCTTGTCAACCAACGGAGTTGGTCCCACCCCCTTATATCGCCCGTCAATGTAGCGGCCTTTGTACTGTTGATACCATTTTACTTTTTCTCCGTCAACCTCCGGAGGTCTTGCGGGGTTAGGGATCACCCGGTATAATGAATTTGGTCCGTCTTCCAATTCGCCTGGCTGGGAGGCGATGATGAATAGGTCTTCCGTTTTCAAAACCATCTTTAAGCAGGGACCTAGAGTTGACCTGTATTCTATGTCAAGTTCTTCCTCTAGGTCTACAGGTTCCTCCTCTTTATTTGCATTCTCGGATTTCCTTCTGGCTTCGGCCTCTTCATCGATATCGTATGCTACGTACCCTTCTCGAAGACCCTCATATGGGGCCCGCTTCTTCCAATGTCCCGAAATCCATACCCATATAGCTGGGTCCCCAAAACACGCGTTTGTCAGGTGTTTGTGGATCCTGGGAACCACAACACCTTCCACCCGCTTTGGCACAAGCCGTTCTTCCATGGCTGCAAGCGGCTTTGCCCAATCTTCATCTCTCTGGTAGGGCTCTGCTTTCACCACCGGGTCTTCGTCGACCTCTTTGCTCTGGCCAATGGTCCAGTTCCCTTTTGTAGTGTACCCCAGCATGTTGATCTCGATCACAGATTTGTTTCATTCCTTGTAGACTTTCAGTTTCGAACCATTCACTGGGTCCTTGATTGGATTGTTATCCAAGGTGGATAGCTTCACCGCTCCGTTCTTGCCGACCTCTTTGATCTTATAGGGTTTGAGCCAACGAACTTTAAACTTCCCTGGTCGGAGTTTGTTCCCACCGTTATACTTCAAAACCAACTACCCCGGCCAGAAGTTGAACAGTCATAGGTGCTTGTAATGCCAGCACTTCCGCCGTCGCTGTGCTACCTCTGTTGCCCATTGTGCCATCACCCTTTGTTCATCCAATTTCACCAGGTTGTCAAGCCTTGCACTCAAGTTTTCTTCATCACCGAGTCTATTATCCACTGCCACCCGTAGGCTTGGTACGGTGTCCTTGGCAGGTACCACAGCCTCCTGTCTGTACATGAGCTGGAACGGGGTATGCCCAGTAGTGACCATGTAGGTTGTGTAGTAAGCCCACAGTACGACTGGTAGCCTTTCCTCCCAATCCTCTTGCTCCACCCCACACGACTTATAAATTCTTGACACCAATACCTTGTTGGTTGCTTCTGCCTGTTTGTTAGCTCGGGGGTAGTATGGACTAGAGAGATTGTGAAAGATTTTGAACTCTACGATCATGGTACAGATTACTTGGTTGACAAAGTGCACTCCCCTATCACTAGTGATTTGAAGGGGTATCCTGTACCTAGTGATGATCTGTTCATACAAGAACCGTGCTGTACTTAGAGCCGTGTTATTTGGTAAGGCTCTGGCTTTTGCCCACTTAGTGAGGTATTTTGTAGCCACTACAATATATTTGCACCTGTGCATGCTACTCGGCTTCAAGGGTCCTACGAAGTCCAGACCCCACCGTTCAAATAGCTCTTGTGGCTGAGAGGGAAAGAGGGGCATGAAGTCCCGCTTGAGCGACTTTCCTGCACGTTGGCAAGTGTCACACCCGACCACCCACTCCCGAGCGTCAGTGTGTAGAGTTGGCCACCACAGACCGGCTAGAAGTACTTTTCTCACGGTTGCATCTGGTCCCATGTGTCCGCCTACTAACCCATCATGTGCTTCCTTCAAGACACCGGGGATTTCCTCCTCCATAACACATCTTCTCAGGATTTGATCGGGGCCCATTTTATACAACAGGCCATTGATTAGTTGGAAAGTCTTACTCTTTAGTGCCAGCTTCTACCGTTCCTCTAGGGACATCTCCTTTGGGAATGTGGAAATAGAGAGGTACTTGCCGATCTTCTCGTACCACGATGGTACTGCAATCTGGAAAAAGTGTGCATCTGGGAAGTCCTCGTTCACCCCTTCAGCCGGTTCTCCTAACTTGATCCTTGATAGTTGGTCAGCTATCACATGGGACTTACCTGGCCGCACAATAATGGTGAAGGTGAATTCTTGCAAGAGTAGTAGCCATCTACTTACCCGACCTTGGATAATTGGTTTATTTACCAAGTACATTAGTGCCTGATGGTCCATGTAAAACGTGAACAGAGTAGCCAACAGGTAGTGGCGAAACTTTTGTACCCCGTACACCATCCCGAGTGCCTCCCTCTTCGTTGTGCTGTAGTTTCGTTCATCCCTTGACAAAAGTCGGCTGGCGAAAAAAATGGGGTGATCCAGCCCCTGCGTCCCCACTTGTGCAAGGGTAGCATCAATCGTGAAGTTGGAGGCATCGACGTGTATGCAAAACTCTTTATTCCAATCCGGGTACATCAGTATTGGTGCACTCACCAGCCGATCTTTCAATTCCTTGAAGGCTCCTTCTTGCTTCGTACCCCATGTGAACGATTCTCCCTTCCTTGTCAGCTTGTCTAGGGGCTAGGAGACTTGTGCAAAGCCTTTGATAAATCTCCGGTAGTAACCAACATGGCCTAAGAATGACTTCACCCCTGTTACATTCGTCGGATTCTCCATGTTGACGATCACTCCTATCTTATCTGGGTATGTATTCAAACCTTCTTTACAAACAATGGGCCAAGGAGCTTTCCTTGCGGTACCATAAACCTGCACTTCTTCAGGTTAAGAGCTAGCCTAGCTTTCCGGCACCTCTCCATACATTCTCCGAGTGCCTTTAGATGGATGTCCTGATCACTGAAAATCGACCAGTCATCCAAGAATACCCTAAAGTTTCCTACAGACATTTTGTCAAAGATGTCCTGATAACATTTTGAAAGGTTGCCAGTGCATTACATAGCCCGAAGGGCATGCGATTGTAGGCGTACACCCCCTCTTCCACCACGAATGTGGTCTTTAACTTATCTTCTTCCGCAATGCTTATCTGATTGTATCCCGAGAACCCATCTAGAAATGTGTATATCTCGTGCCCATCTACTTCTTCTAGAATGTTGTCAGTGAATGGGATTGGAAATGGATCTTTGATTGTTACTGCGTTTAGGTACCTGAAGTCTACGCATATCCTTATCTGATTAGCCTCCTTCTTAAGAGAAATGACTATTGGGGAAACCCAGTCACTTGTTTCCACTTTAAATATGATCCCAGCCTCCAACATTTTGTTGATTTCCTCATTCACCTTGGCCGCGTAGTTCTTGTTCATTATGTACGGTCTCCTCCGTACGGGTTGGGCTCCTGGTACGAGGGATATGTTGTAATATTCCCACTAATTTTTTTCAGTTTTTGAATACAACAAATACTACAATGCACCCGTTAAAGTTAGGAAATATAATCTCAATACTACTGAAGGTGAGAGCATACGGTGATAAGGGGTTCGTTAGCACATAGAGCATGATGCATACACATGAATACACGTAGCACATAGAGCATAAAGTACACACATGAATCCACTTAGGCATGAAGCATACACGTAGCACATAGAGCATGAAGTACACACATGAGTTCACTTAAGTCATGGAGCATACACGTGAACACATGAAGCACAAAAAGCATTAAGTCATGAAACATACATGCACATAAAGCATGAAGTATACACATTGTGGGTGTAATTAAGGATTTTTACCTTGGTTATTTCTCACCTAGGTTCTAACTACACATCACTTATGCTAACTTAGGGAATTGCATAGGAGTAGTTGAAGAATCTCCACTTTAGGTGGCATTATCATGTTATCATTTTTACTTTATGTGTTGTCTCCATCTATAGTGCCTTTATCACACTATCATATCCACCTTTCTTGGTTGCACTTTTCCACTTTAGGTGGGATGATAGGTTGTCATTTTTTGTCTTATGTCATAAGATTACGACACTTGTCATAATCTTATGCACTCCTATGTTCTCACCTTGGCTATATAACTAAGGGGTCTATTATAAATTCATTGCATGTCATTATATTCAATCTAGTTGATTGGATTCTATTGCATCATTGATAGGAATACAATTTAATTTGCATTTTAAAAAAAATTGTTTTTTGGACCGCAGTTGTAGCCTGTGGCCCCACTGAGCACTTGTAGATATCGTAGGGACTTGCGGACTTGTGGGTACCATAGGTACTCCTATGGCCCCGTAGACTTTGTGAGTATCGCAGGTACACTTGCGACTTGCAGACTCTATGAGTACCATAGGTACACTTGCGACCCGTAGAGTACTTGCAAGTACCGCAAGTGTCCCTATGGGCCCTGTAGTGGTCGTGGGTTTTTTTAAAAATCTTTTTTAAATAAAATTTTTTAAATATATATTTTTAAAAATTTTCTTTTTAGAAACACTTCAAAATGTTTTTTTAAAAACAAGTTTTCTTCTTTATTAATTATTTAATAGAGTTTTTTTAAATTAAAAACAATCAAATAAATTTATTTGTTATTATTAATTAATTTTTAATGAAAAATAGAAAATT
Source organism: Cryptomeria japonica (assembly GCF_030272615.1). NCBI lineage: Eukaryota > Viridiplantae > Streptophyta > Pinopsida > Cupressales > Cupressaceae > Cryptomeria > Cryptomeria japonica. Next base: position 387,868,925 of record NC_081411.1, on the reverse strand, counting down.
ATTATTTTAAATAAATTTTTTTAATAAAAATTAAAAAAACAAATGTGTTTTTTTCTTTATTGTTTTTAATAAAGTTTTTTTATAAAATAAAAAAATGTGTATTTTTTCTTTATTATTTTTTGATAAATTTTTTAAATAAATGTTTTTAAATTAAATTTTTGATTAAGTTTTTTTTAAACTATTTTTTCATTAAATAAGCAAATTAGGAACACATTTTTGTCCACCTACATACATGTCTTGCAACATCCTCCAACCAGCAACCAGGGGGGGCCACATGCTCCTACATTTTTCTTGGCGACATAACAATGGGAGGCATCTTCATCTGTGGTCATTTGTAGGGCATCTTTGGTGAGATCTTCATTTAGTTTCCAAATTTGCATCATTGTTGTATTCTCTTGCATGAGCTATGTTGTAGTTGCACTAATATAAAGTGCCACACCTCTTTGTACTTTGTCGTTGATGACATATTTGATGTAATCCTCTTGTTTTTAGTAGATTAAGAACTATCTTGTGAGACTCTCCAATTGAGAATGTATGTGGTTTGAGTATCTAGTTGATGCTGATACATGTGTCTCTATGCCTAATCTCTATCATATTGTAGTGAGCGATTCAATTGACATTGGTACCTGGTTTTGTCACACTTTGACATTCTTGGTGCAACATTGTCTCTTTTTCTTCCTATGAGGAGGAATGTTGGTTGACATCTTGGACCATCCTTGTAGGAGGTTCTATGTTGAGCGGGAAGTTCATGGTCTTTCCTCTTCTCTCTTATGGGGGGGACATTTTCCTCACATGGGGTTTTCTCCTTCTCATTCTTCTTTGAGAGCTTTGTGTGTTTGTATCTCTCTTTTGGGGAGGAGTTTTGTTTCACTGGGTTTTCTCCTTTTCTCCGTTTGTGAGAGATTGCATTGCATTTGTACATGGGTATCTAAGATGGCCCACTATTTGGGACCCATCTTGCATTGTTATCTTTTGTGTACATCTCCCTAAGTTGCACTTAAGGGGGGGGGGGGTGTTGGTGTAATTAAGACATTTTACCTTGGTTATTTCTCACCTAGGTCGTAATTACATGTCACTTAAGCTTACTTAGGGAATCACATAAGAGTAGTTGGAGTATTTCCACTTTAGGTGGCATTATCATGTTATCATTTCCATTTTATGTGGTGTCTTCCCCTTTGGTGCCTTTATCACACTATCGTATCCACCTTTCATGGTTTCACTTTTCACCTTTGTTGGGTGATCCACCTTTAGTGGTTTTATCATGTGATCACTTTTCCACTTTAGGTGGGATGATAGGTTGTCATTTTTTGTCTCATCACATAAGATGCACTCCTATGTTCTCATCTTGGCTATATAACCAAGGGGTCTTTATTGTAAATTCATTGCATATCGTTGTATTCAATCTAGTTGATTGGATTCGATTGCATCATTGATAGGAATACCGTTTATTCTTGTCACATTCTTTCTCTCTTATTTATGTTCTTTCCATTTGGTCTCTAGATTTTGGGTGGCTACCTTTATAGCCAATTTTTACACACATGAATTTACTTAAAGCATGAAACATACATGAATACAATTAAGGCATGAAGCATACATGTAGCACATAAAGCATGAAGTATACACATACTTAAAGCATGTGGTGCACAAAGCATGGAGGCATGGAGCATACATGTGAAAGGCACACACATGTAGAAGTGCGACGTTCACCTATTTGACTTTAACCAACTTAAAAATAGTTAACCTTAATGGTGGTTGTTGATGTGTTTTTTACACACATGCGAACACGGAATAAAATACCATAAGTATCTTATCCTCTCTTGAACAAAATCTCTCGGATGCTGAAGATTTGCTTAAGGATCATTCGAGATGACTCCAAGGTTCATGAATGTAGGGTCACTACGTGTGGATAAACTCATTGGTTTGATGTGATTATGCTGGAATCACAAGGGGACTTACATTCGAATGCCTGAATGCTTGATTTTCTGGAACTTAGGTCCTATCTACTCAATTGGAAGATAAAAAAGAGCAAAAGGGATAAGGTTTGAGAGAGTCTATTCTAAGACCTAGAATGTAAGAACATGTATGAATGACTAGGTGGAATCCTACCAAGCTAGGTGTCACCATCAACTTGAACAATTCGACACAAGCTCAGTACAATCTTCTAAGGACGTTTCAAAGATATTCGAATCAATACCATCATACATCAATTACCATTCAAGTAAGTGCATAAGCAATGAGTGTAGAATGATTCGAAGTTAAGCTCATATCAATCCAGTTAACCACACAAGGCACACTTACAATCAGTAAGAGGCTAGTGGTATGGATTAGGTGGATTCCACATGAATACATTCAACAACTTCTTCCATTCAATCTAATCAACATGAAAATCAATTGAGAAGTAGAACCATGAGGCTTGTTGAAATAACAAATTTCACCATAACTTCAATGAAAAGAGTATCTCATTTACAAGTCATACCAACAATTCTTCCCTCTCCTAATTTACTTCTATTCTAATTGCTATTCTATTCTCGCCTAACTATTAACCCTTTCAAATGAAGAGTTTGAGCTTTATATAGAGAGCTCATTTGCATTGAACGACCAGTATTGATTCTCCATCAATGGCCAAGATTTTACAATGAAAACCCTGATTAGGGTTTGTTACAACAAACTCAATTTGGTCAATTCGATAATTACAACACATTGGTATGACCAATAGATAGCAAGGGTAGGTGCCTCGGAGTTTGTGCCATTACTGGTGAGTTGGGTACATTGCATCTAGACATGTTGATGTAGACCTTCCCGCTTCAACTTGCACTTGTAGAGTTGACTTATCACCACGAAGGGATGTTGAGAGATATATACTCAACATTATCTATCCCGCCCAAAGTAGTGGTGATGGGAAGTATTGATATAGCTAAGTCATTCTTTCATCCTCGCTTGCTTGCCTTGGAGTGATTTTATGACTTCTCCTTAAGACTCCTTTGATTTCTCTATACCTCCAGGGTGTGGTGAGAATCTTGACTATCTTGAGATCTTTTCCCTTTGATGTTCTTGTATTTGCATGATGAGTCTTTTTGAAGGCATCTTCCTTTTATCTTGTCCTTGGTGTTGAAACTTTCTCCTTGAGGTCTTTACTCCAATCTTCCTCCAATTTTTCTTCATTTCCTGCAAAACAAATAAGCAAACATCAAATACATATGATACCTCCTAGTTTGATGTAATTTTGTAATTTCATGTGATTTGCAGGTTTAACAAGAGCATCTATAGAAGGGATCACTCCTTGGTTGAAGCAAATTTGTTGTCTTCTTGATGAATTTGCTTCTTCTTTTCTGACTTTTCTGTCACCAATGATGAATTTTTCCTTCCAATCAATTCTAGACTTCTACTTTGTTGTTGTCTCTTTATTGATAAGTTCGCTTTGTTAATGACTTACTTTGCTGTCCTAAATTCGAAGTTTGCCGACTACTAAAGAAATTCCCTCAATCTGCTGATCAAATTCGCTGATGATAGAAGACAATGTTTTGATTTGATTCTAAAATGATCTTGTGAATGTCTTTATATATGCGATTTAGAATAAGAGACATATCTTTGGAGTAATAGACCGACTTCGTAAAAATAAAAGGATAAATAACAAATAGCTTCTTTATAATGGCCGACTTCTTACCTTGAACTTCTCTCTATTGGAATTTGAAATTTTGAATAGGTTTTGGCACCAAACATTTGTATTAGAGAAGTTCGCTTGGGAAAGGGAGGCAAGGTATATGCATTTTGGTCTTAAACAGTGATTTCACTCCATGCCTTTGCTAAGGACATGCCCCTTATGGTGCAGTTTGCTCTTTGTCCTTTCTAAGGACAAGACCTATGTAACAAAATCGCTCCCTGCCCTTCCCAAGGACAAGTCTTAGATGATAAATTCGCTCATCGTCCTTCCTAAGGACAAGATCAAAGTGAGAATTTTTGCTCCTTGTCTGTCCTAAGGACATGACCTATTTGAAGTTCGCTGGCCGACCTCTTGAAAAGGGTGCAATCTTATCAACTTGTTTGGGGGGTCAAGACATGGAGTTCGCTCTACGTTCTCTCTAAGGACAAACCCTATAATAAATGAATTCGCTCCATGACCAGGCCTTGGATAAAACATATCACATACTTCGCTCTGTGTCCTTCTGAAGGACAAGACCTAAATGACATATTTCACTCTCCGACCTTAATGAGGATAGGACCTAAATAACATATTTCGCTCAATCTCCTTTGCAAGACACTTTTTGTTAGATTACTTCCTTATTTGAGCAATCAAGGTCTAAACAGGGAGTTCGCTCTATGACCGGCCTAAGGACAGGCCCTAAAATGAATTTCGCTTTGTGTCCTCTCTAAGGACAAGATCTATAGTATGGGTTTCGCTCTCAAACCTTGCTAAGGACAAATTCAAATCGTTCAAAAACTGAGGCAAGGCAAGACAAATTCGCTCCATGACCTTGAAGAGGACAAGAACTATAATCAAATTCGCTCTTGGTGATAGTCCTAAGGATAGGTTCAATAAATAAACATTTTCGCTCTACGTCCTTTCTAAGCACAACCTTATAACTTGAAAATTCGCTCACTAATCTTAAGGGGGACATGTCGTAAAACTTAGTTCCCTCCAAGATCTCTCTAAGGACAAAACTTGTAGATGAATCCGGTTCATGCTGATGCAAGATTTAATGAAGAAGGTCACTTACCATCCTTAAGGAGAATTTCGCTCTATGACTGCTCTAGGGACAAAACTTGTAACAAACTTCGCTCCTTGACCAAGGTAAGGACAAGAATCAAAATCGCTCTAAGACCAAAGTAAGGACATAAATCAAGATCGCTCTAAGACCAAGGTAAGGACAAGGCACAAATAAGGTTTTCGCTCTCTATCCTTCGTGAGGACAAGGCTTGATCCGAGACACATACTCAAGCTTGCTCTATGATCAGCAAGAAAATATCAAACATATAACAACTTGCTCCATGATTATGATGAGGATTTTGCTCGAAGACTGACCTAAGGACAAGACCTATAACAAGCTTTGCTCACTGTAATGCCCCCTTCTCATTGATGACCTTCCAGTGGTCCATTAGCCTATTCCTGAGACCCGTAGGCTAGGTGGAATGAAGAATGAGGGTCTAGCATTGATGAGGCGAGGACTTACTATTTTTAGTAAGTCAGGAGATGGCTATTTTGGCGATACTGTCCTACTGAGCTCTCCATGCTCTGTCACTGGGCACGATGAACATGCTTTTCAGAGCATTAGTTTTGACTTACTATTTTTGGTAAGTGGCAGTGTGGCATAATTCTATTTTTGGCAGTGGACAGGGTCCTGATCCTGCAGCAGTTCAGTGGTCTTCCTAGCTCAATCTCATCCTAGTTTTGTCAGAAAATCAGTACGGGAGTCATGTGACGCATTTAAATATTAATTCCTTATCCTAAGGTTTAATATTTAAATTATTTTTGATTAATTGTTACTGATTTATGGAGTTTGGGATTAATGTCCACTATTTCCTAAGTTTGGCGAAATTCATGTGTATTAAGCGATATCCAAATTATTTGAATGAGAATCATTTTCATATTGCATCTCTAATTTTGCCAAAAGTGGTTAACGTGGGTCCATGTCTTTGGCGTGGGGTTTGACTCTTGTAAATGGCGGCACACTTGGGTCCACATGAAGATGAAATGTAATGCAAATGGAGGAAGTGGAATTTGCATTTGAATTTGGATGATGAGAAGTTATAAATATGAGCATTGGGTTCCCATTTCAGGATATTGAAAAAATTGTAATGTTACGCTGCCGGTTTGGCGACAGAACCTAAGGCTTCGGAGTGCATCTCCCTAGTGCTTCCCGGTTTCGTACTTGAAATACAGTACTGAGCTGTGCGTTGTATTCTTCTACATTCTTAGAGCTTGCTATAGATAGTTTTGGTGTTGGAGTGATTTTGGAGACTTGTTGGTTTGCCTGTGGCTGAAGTACCTTTTGTAATGTCCCCTTCTCATTGATGCTCTTTCAGTGGTCCATTAGCCTATTCCTGAGACCCGTAGGCTATGTGGAATGAGTAATTAGGGTCTAGCATCGATGAAACGAGGACTTACTATTTTTAGTAAGTCAAGGAATGACCATTCTGGTGCCACTGTCCTACTGAGTCCTCCTTGCTTTGCCTCTGGACGCGATGATCATATTTTTCTGAGTATTAATTCTTGACTTACTATTTTTAGTAAGTGGCTGTGTGGCACAATTCTGTTTTTGGCAGTAGACAGGGTTCTGAATTCTGCAGCAGTCTGTGGTCGTCTGGGCTCAGTTTCATCCTGGTGGTGATAATAATCAGTGCGAGAGACAATTGCAACATAATTAAATATTATTTCCTTATCCTAAGGTTAATATTTAATTAATCTATTTATTGGCTACTGGTTTATTAATTTGGGATTAATGCCTATTTAATCCTAAGTTTGGCGAAATTCAGTTGTTTTATGGAATGAGAAATATTTTTAAGAGGATATTATTTCACTTTGCATCGCCATTATGTGCCTAAGTGTTTAACGTGGGTCCTCCCCCTTCTTGGGCGTGAGTTTTGACTTAGGAGAATGGGCGCTACACTTGGGTCCACATGTAAGTGGAATGAAATTCAAATGCAAGCGTGGAATTTGGAGGGATGTCATTTGAATTTGAAGAATGAAGTTATAAATATGAGGCTTGGGTTCCTATTTGGACCATCTTGAAAATCTGTAATGTTATGCTACCGGATTGGCGACAGAACTTGAGGCTTTGGAGTGCGTCTCCCTAGTGCTACCCGGTTTCGTACTTGAAATCCAGTACCTAGCTGTGCCTTGTATTCTTCTACCTTATCAGAGTTTTCCATGGACATCCTTGTGTTGAAGTGATTCTGGAATTTGCTGATTTCGCCTGTGGCTGAAGCACATTTTTGCTCACACCTCTCCGCTGGAGCGCCTGACAGTTATGGGTAACATTCCTATCTTCCTTCCCAGCATTGGCAATTAAGTTTGTAAGTTTTTAGCACGTTTGTTTGAGTTTTGAATTAATTATGCAAAATCGAAATTCCTAGTCCAGGGGTGGGTTTTTTGCCTTGCATTGGGATGCGTGCAAATTAAATAAGGGTCTTTTTGGGGTGTTGTTTTGATTGGTTACCATTGCATATGTTGTACGGTGGGTTTGGGACTGGTTTGAGCTAATTTGGATGTAAAATGAGGGAGTTATGAGTATTTTGGCATTTCTCTAGGCCACTGGCCTGTGTTTCCAGCCTGCAGATTGGTTGTAACAGAAATTTATATCTTTATTATAGAAATCTGCATTACTCTCCTTCTATCATTTCTATTATTGTAAGGTTAGGTAGTAGTACTACTAACCAGTTCTATCTTTGTAATTCTCATCTCGCTGAATAAGTGGAAGAGGCTGGCTTGCTGCCTGATATGCAACAATTTGTAATTTTCAGTCCTCCCGCTGAATAAGTGGTCGAGTGATAAGTTCAATGTTTTGGTCCTCCCGCTGAAATATGCGGTAGAGTGATTGTTAATGTAATGTCCTCCCGCTGAAATACGCGGTAGAGTGATTGAACTTCAGTTTCTTGTAATCTTTCCCTTGGTTGGTTTACCGCCAAGAAGTTTAGTTTCTATCCTGCTGGATAAGTAGAAGGGGCTGGCTTGCCGCCCATGCATTGTAATTTTCAGTTTGTTTATTGATGCTGACGATCCCCGGAACACTGTATGCTCTCACCCTCCCAGTCTGGGCTCTCGGTGAACAAAAGGTGGAAGGGTTCCCTTTCAGTTGTTTTGCTTATTACTCTAACCTTAACGGGTTATTTGTTGTGGATGAATTGTTATTGGCCTGAAAAAACAAAAACAAAATTAGTGGGATATTACACCTTTTCATTCATATCTCTCTGCTGGAGCGACGACGATTATGGGTATCATTTCCTTCTTTCTTGCCAGCATTGGCGATAAACTTTGTGAGTTTACAACTTGTTTGATTTAGTTTTGAATTTATTATGCTAAATCGAAATTCCTATGTATGGGTGGGTTTCTTCTCTTGCATTGGGATGCATCCCAAATTTATAAGGGGTTGTTTGGGTTGTAGTTTTGATTGGTTGCTGTTGTGAGTGATATATTGTGGGTTTGGGATTGGTTTGAATTGATTCAGATGCATAATGAGGGAGTTATGAGCATTTTGGCATTTCCATAGGCTACTGATTTGTAATTTCACCCTGTAGATTGATTGTAATAGAAATTTATGTTCTTATTGTGGAAATTTGCATTACTCTCCTTCTGTCATCTCTATTATTGTAAGGTTAGGTAGTAGTACTACTAACCAGTTCTATTTTTGTAACTCTCATCCCACTGAATAAGTGGAAGAGGCTGGCTTACTGCCTAATATTCAGTAAATTTGTAATTTTCAGTCCTCCCACTGAATAAGTGGTCGAGTGATAGCTTGTGTAATGGTCCTCCCGTTGCATAAGTGGTTGAGTTGAGGTTATTATGTAATTGCAGTCCTCTCGCTAAAATATTGTGGTTGAGTGATTCTTATTTTGTGTATCTCACTTGGCTGGTTTACCGCCAAGTTTCCTTGTTCTCTCGCTGGATAAGCGGAAGGGGCTGGCTTGCTGCCCAAGCATTGCATTATGTTTCAGTTTTCTTAAGCTAATGATCCCCTCAACACCGTATGCTCTCACCTTCCCACATTGGGCACTTGGTGATCAGAAAGTGGAAGGGTTACTTTCCAGTATGGTTTTCAATTATGTTTTCTAACCTTAACGGGTTAATTTCTTGTTGATGTATTGCTGGCCTTAAAAATTCAAAATTTTTTTTACTGGGATATTACACTCACCAACCCTCCTAAGGACAAGGCTTCAAAGTGAAGCTCGCTCACTATCCCTTCAAAGGACAAGGACAAGATAGGTGAATTTCGCTCTATGTCCAAGGTAAGGACAAGGCACAAATAAGGTTTATGCTCTCTGTCCTTGGTAAGGTACGAGACCTAGGAGGACACTATGCATTCAACCAGGGTTTGATTTAGCAACTTGAAGTGTGATCGGATAGTACACAAAAACCGTAGGAATGATCTAAATAACCCCTAATCACTTAACTGACCCGACCTCCAGTTCACCTTCAGGAGATCCATCTGACTTGATGACCTTTGAGAAACTCAATCCCTTCAAAGAAAAGGCTAAGACACTAAAATGACCAACAACAAAACTAAAAGAGCTAACCCTAGAAAGCAAAAAGTGGGGGGTCCCATTTGCAATGGGGCGATGTGTGAATACCTCACAATAGTGGTTAAGTAGGTTTGTCCCATAGGTTGGCAAGAACAATGCTCTAATACCATTTGTAATGTCCCCTACTAGGACTTAACCTAATTTGCACAAATTATTCAATTAAGATTTATTAGTCTTTTGATGTAGGCCAGACAACCAAGTTAGTATTACAAAATAAATAAACATAATACCAATTGTTGGTTGAAAATTTTGTATACTTGAAGGATGTGCAAAATTGTGGTTTCAGCCATAGTGTGTGAGTATGATACTCTCCTAATTAAGGGAAGGCTCCCCCTATCTATAAACTATACTAAAACTAAAAATGGATGAGACAATTGTCTTTATTCTTCTTTCAAGAAACACTATATCCTTTTCTCTTCACAGAAAAGCTAGCTTACCGGGTTTGCCTTTGGGCCCCCTGGTACGGGTCCAGGTTCGACTGGGTTCGTGCTACGGGTCCGGTTCGACCAGGGTTCGAAAAACCCAGAGTGGGTTCGACCCTGGTCGAACCCAGTCGAACCCGGGTGGCTGGGCAGCCCGTAAAGTCAAAAAACAATGCAAATTTAATTTTTTTTTCAATTCCACCTTGTAAAAAGTGAAAATTATAACCTAAAATTGACTTCTAAAACATTTTATTGACTCATTTCACCTCATTTGTGTTGCAAACAAAAGTTTTATGAGAGCAGGTTGAAGATGCTATGATTACAAGTTTGTGTTTGTTTTGTTGTTTCTATGATGCTATGTGACATGCAAATTTTAATTCATGCTTATAGCCTTATAGGCTTCACAAATATCAATATATATATATATATATAAAATTTACATGTTTTTGTACTAACGAACCCAAACGAACCCAAACCCCTTTTCAAAATTTTGCCATACCGGCGTATCGGGTTCTTCGAACCCGAACCCGTGCCCGAACCCGAACCGGTAACTTAGCAGAAAAGTGATAGCAATTGAAAATAACAGTAGCAACAACTTATAAAACAAAATGAGAGAAAGGAAATGAAGTTTTTTGAAGCACAAAGACTTCCGTCACTTCCTTCGGGACGGGACAACAATATCAAGCTCAAAGTCTTAAATATGTGAAATCCTATCTACCCTTTTCTATATTAATGATAACAAGAACAAAGTATAGCAGCACAAAGTCTGAAATATCTTATCCTTCTCTACATAAAACATCAAGAACTAGTGTGAGCTCAAAGTCTCACAGCTATTCCTTATCACAAAATCTACTTCTAATTTATTTCAAGAACAAGTGTAGGCACAAAGTGCTACAACTTCTCTCAACAGAATATGTACTCTAACTGATATTAATCTCCAATACTTGCAACACAAAGTTTGCAAATCAAATTTGATCAAGCTCTTAAAGAAACACTAGCAAGAAAGATAATATTGAACACAAACTCAATATATTTAGCACAAAGTCTCAATTCTTTAGCAATCTTCTTCTATTTCTTTCAACTTCAATTTACACATAAAAAGCACAAAGTCTTTCTTGCTGTAAATTTAGCAGAGTTTACTTGCTTGCTTTCCGAAAGATGATTTTACTAAAGACCCTCTCAAGTATTTATAGGAGAGGAGTCTTAAGAAAAAGGTGGGAGGATCTCAACTAACTTGAGAAATTCTCTCAACCACCATGACTTATTCAACTACTAACTAAGACTTATTCAAAATTACAAGTTCTATTCTAAATTGACTTGTAATTAGCTAACTTACTAATTACAAAAATGCAAGTAATGATGTAACTTGCAATTACAAAATTGCTTTTATAAGTAAGCTTGTCAAAAGGGAAACTACAATACTAAAATTACAAATTTGACATTACAGCTAAGTGTTGAAAAAAACTTATGTTGCAGCATGTTTGGCTATGAATCCTTCAAACTTTTGGATGATCACTTGCAGTTCATCAGGATTTGTTCGTGAGTATTCTTCGCAACGATCATGGTTTTTACAATAACATCACTGCAACGAAGGAATGTAATGTTGTTCTTCTCAAGAGAGGATTAAATTTCCTGCAAGAAGATTTGGTATTTCACCAAAGCTTGAATTGATATAGGTGAAAATTGTTCATTTCTTCATTCATGATGAATCTTCATGTGTAGATCTCAGAGAACTTCTTCTGACAAAAATTCTCTATTATGATCCATAATATTACAAGAATCTTTCTCACAATGAGAAACATCTTGCACCGCTTCAGTGCGTAATTTCATGGCATCATCAATATCCTTAATGAGTGACTTGAGAACAAGGACTTTGTTCTCCAAGAGTTCTTCAAATTCTAGATACATGACTCTAGAAGGAATAATGTCATGTTCTTGAAGAATGTTCAACTTTTCTTGAGGCATCTTGTGCCAAACCATCACATTGCCTTCAACTCTTTCCATGTTCTGTTTGAAAACCTCAGAAGCCTGGTTCAATTTTTCTTCAATGGTTTTCAACTTGACCATCATTTGGAACACATCTTTCAACACTTGGGTATATAAATCATGAAGCTGATCTACCCAAGAATCCCGGGGTTGTACCTTTGAGCAGTTCTTTCAACTCCTTGGACTGATTCTTTTGTATTTGAAGGATTGTCCCTTTCATTAGAAAACTTGGTGATCTTTTGGATTGTTGCAACAAGTTGCACATTTTCCTCTTGTAGCTTATTCTTCTTCTCTAGAAGTTCATCATACCGCTGCACCATTGAGGCTACTGAATGTTGAGCATCATGCTTGACCACTTCATGTGTTTGTTTGCCCAACTCCACCCTTGTGATCCTGTAATCAGCAGCTTGCATCTCTTCCTGTGGCTTATCTACAATTGGTTCAACAATTTCAGCCACTTTCATTTTATTACTATCCATTGTTACCCTTGAAATCGTCTTAGCTCTTTTGGCAACCTTGGATTTTGATTGCTTGAGATGTTGGAAATCAAAGGTCTCAGGAGAGGTTTCTTGCTTCTTTCTTTTAGGAGTAAAAGAACTAAGCCATGGAGGTAAAGCCATCAATTTTGCTTGAGCAACAATTGAAAGTGAGGGAGAAGCAGTTTCTGTTTGAATGATAGTCGTCATCTTGGGAGAAGTTACTGTTTGAACAACAACTATAGACTGCTCATTAACCAAAGGACATGACGACTACATCCTGAATTCATCAAAACTAGAAGTAGAAGTATCAATCTTTGACAAAGGGCAATACGTAGGATTATCCTCAAAGATATTCATCAAATTCTCTTGAGGATGATCAAGAGACGGTTCTGCCGCTGAAATCGGAATGACCCTTTGAGGAGATTCACCCGCTGAAACAGGAACAATATGAACGTTGGAAAAAGCATCCACATTCGAGTCGAGAGAAGACATAGGTATTTCTAAAGGAATTTGAGGAGGAACTTCATGAGGGGACTCCAAAGTGGGTGACTCGGGAGCATTATCTGATTGTAGTTCTTACTCTTGAAGACTATAGGATGCTTATCTTGCATGAGGATTGCACCAACACCTTCTCCAAATGCATCACACTGCAGTTCAAAAGGTTTGGTGAAATCAGGTAGAGCCAAAACAAGGCAGGAACTCATGATCCCCTTAAACTGATTAAATACTGTCTATGCCTTTTCGGACCATTCAAAAGCTCCTTTCCTTGTAAGATCTGTGAGGGGGGCAGCCAATTGAGAGTATCCCTTCACAAACCTCCGATAAAAGCCACAAAGACCCAAGAATCCCTTTAAGTGTGTTATGTTCTTAGGAGGAGGCCAATCAATGATAGCACAAATCTTTTCAGGGTCTACCATCGCACCACCTGCATTGATAATGTGACCAAGGTAGAGCAATTCTTACATTCCAAATTCACATTTGGACTCCTTTGCAAACAGTGACTCGGATTCCAGTATGCTCAACACTTTATCCAAGTGTTGTAAGTGCTCCTTCCAAGATCTGCTGAATATGAGTATGTCATCAAAGAATATGAGCACGAACTTCCTCAACTGTTTTTGGAAGATTTTGTTCGTTCATGACTGGAATGTGGCAGGGGCATTAGTCAAGCCAAAGGGCATGAGGAGAAACTCAAAATGCCCAAAGTGGCATCTAAAAGCAGTCTTCTCCACATTTGAAGCCCTCATCCTAATCTGATGATACCCTGACTTGAGATCAATTTTAGAGAAGAACACTGCACCAGTAGCTCATCAATTCTCGGAATAGGATACCGATTCTTTATAGGTTTCTAATTCACGGCCCGGTAATCCATGCACATGCGCATGGTCCCATCCTTCTTTTTCACCAAGAACGTCGCCGAAGAAAATGGGCTTTTGCTTGGCCGTATGTACCCCATGTCAAGCAACTCCTGGATCGCTTTCTCAATCTCATCCTTCTGCTTCTTGGGATACTGATAAGGAGTAGTCATAACTGGCTTAGCTCCTTCTTCAAGCTCAATGATGTGTTCTGCACCTCTTTCAGGAGGTCTACTAGGATGTGGATTCTCAAACACCTTACTCCTCTTGGTTATCAAGGCCTGAATGTCTTCAGGATAGTTCTGATTATCTTCTAGTGGTTTGGAGGGCATAACCATGACCTTACTTCTGTTTGTGATCAATGCTTGAATGTCTGCAGAATAGCTGCCCTTGTCTACCAATGGATTTGATGGCATTATCAAACACTCTGTTGCCCACTCCACTTGGTTATGGCGGATCAGCCTCTCCATCCTCTTCAATGAAACAACTCTAAGTCCACCATTTGACATTCCTCTCAATACCACCTTCTTCCCTTCAGACATGAATTTCAGCTCCATGGTTTGCAAATTTAATGTAATCTCACCAAGAGATCTCAGCCATTGAATCCCGAGGACTGCATCATCAGTCCCACCAATGCTAACCACAAAGAAATCATCTCTAATTTCATGATTTCCCAACTTCAGAGACATGCTGGATATCATCCGGTTGCAAGATATACTGGAGCCATCTGCTACCATGACTTTGAAGCCTTCCACTTCCTCTGCCACTAGCCCCCTCCTTGCAACAATTCTCTCATCAATGAAATTATGAGTCGCTCCTGTGTCAATGAGAGCAATGGCACGATGTTCTCCTATCACACCCCGAACTCTAAAGGACTCATTCTTGTGAATGCTCGAGAGTTGAGCAACCACTCCTTTGTCTTCTGAATTAGTTTCAAGCCCTTCAGAAGCCTCTTCATACTTGCTGTCCTCAATTTCAGTCTGCTGTTCTGACATTTCAGAATCTGATCCATCCGCAGAATACCACTCCATTTGATGCAAATTGCCCTTCCCATGATACTTATGCCCTGGGGCCCAAGGTTCTCTGCAAGAATAGCAAAGATTCTTCCTCCGAAGCTCTTGACAGAGCTCATCATCCATTCACGAAGAAAACTTCTTGGTCTGATTTGTAAACTTCTTCTTATCCTTTCGGAAAGGGAAAGGGTTGGACTGAAATTTTTTCTTTGGGGCAGCCAACTCCATGCTTCGAGCCTTCTTGATTGCATCAGCCAAGGTGGGCGGGTCAAAGGCTTTTACCCAACCTTTCAATGGTTCTTCAAGTCCCTCAGTAAATAGGACCACCAACCTCTTCTCTGAGATGCTGCTAACCATAATTGAAAGACTCTGAAACTTAGTTATGAAAGTTTCCAAAGAACCTTGCTGTTTGAGTTGAGCAAGTTCTCTAAATTTCACCTCCGGGTCCTTGGTATCAAACCTTTCAATGAACTTGTTGGTGAAATTAGCATATGTGGTGATCAAGTTATGACCAAGGGTGACCAACCCATGGTACCGCCATTCATGGGCCACTCCATCGAAGTGCAAAGTAGCGAACTTGATGGTGTCTTCTTCAGGCATAGGCCTCAAGGACAAATAATTGTCCAACTTCTGCACCCATGCTCTAGCTGTGCTCTTAGTGTTCCCATCAAAATGTGCTAGAGTCACCCTTCCAAGAGCTTGTTGATAATCTCTCGGGGCAGAAAATCTGTTGCCGTTCCTCCTTCCTCGTTTCATTTTTTGATTCATGAATTGATCCAGGGTTATAATATCTCGAATCTCTCTAGAGAGAGAAGCATACTCCATATAGTTGTTCCTTATTTCATCAGTTGGAGGTATCTTAATTTCAGCTTGCTATGCTTCTCTTGGTAGGAAGATAGGTTACAGAGGTCTTGGGGCTGAACCTCCACTGTTGCTCCCATTGTTACTCCCATTTCCATTTCCTACAGGAGCATTAGAAGTACTGGCTTCCTGTCCATTGTTGGGTTGATTAGGGGTCCCAACAACATTCTAGTTAAGTTTGGCCAACAATTGAGATATCATATCCATCATGGCATTGAATTGTCTCTCAGCCTTCTTATTAAGTGCCTCATTCTGTTCTATAGCCTTATTAGCCATTAAATCCACTGAATCTGCATAATCCATTTCTTTCCCTATGTTTCTCAATACCTCTGAATAGGTAGCTTCTTCTAGCACTACAGGAATCTGAAATTGTTGTCTCTTCTGTTCTCTGTTGTAGTAACAAACGTCTCTGTCACTCATGGAGAACTCTGACCACTCAGAAACTCACAGGCTGGTAGGAAAACCAGCTTTGATACCACTATAATATTCCCACTATTTTTTTTTTTTTTTTCAAAGCAATATCACAATCACCAACCACCCGTTAGGGTTAGAATAATGAAATCTAAACAGCTTGAAGGAACCCTACACTTTCTGATCATCGAGAGCCCAGATCGGGAGGGTGAGAGCATATGGTAGTAGGGGATTGTTAGAGATAAACTGTTGAAATACAATAACGGGCGACTGGCCAGCCCCTTTCGCTTATCCAACGAGAAAGAAAGGAACTTGGTGGTAAACCAGCCAAGAGAACAACACTTCAAACACAAATCACTCTATTGCAATATTTCAGCGAGAGGACTGAATTACAAAACTACTCAACTCGACCGCTTATGCAGCGGGATGATCATTACAACCAATATCACTCAACCGCTCATGCAGCGGGAGGACTAAATTACAAAATATCAGATATAGACGGCAAGCTAGCCTTTTCCATTTTTCAATGGGATATGAAGATTACAATCCAGAACGGTTAGTAGTACTACTACCTAACCTTACAATAGAGAGGAAAGAGAGAGTGGAAGTATATTGTTGAACACGAGCTAATGATCATCAACCTAATTCAACACCAAAACAACAGGCTGGAAATGCATAACCAACAACCCATAAACTCACTAAATTGCTCACATCTCACTCAAATCTCCTTCAATGCACTCCAAATCACTCCCAAACCAACACTAGACAAGCATCAACTAAGAACAAACCAAAATAGAGCTACCAAACCACACATCCCAATGCACTCACCAAAACCGATGCCTAGCTAGGATATTTCGATTTGCAATATAAAATCTAAAACTCAGAATATGGTGCTGCAAACTTACAAGATATATCGCCAACAACAAAAAGAAGGTTTGAGCCAGTACCCAGAATGATCAGTCGCTCCGACAGGGAGGTATGATTGAAAACTTGCTTCAGCCACAGGGAAACCAGCAACTCCAGAAATCAAACCACACTTCGAAAATACTGAAATAAGCACGGAAAATGTCACAAAATACACCACAGAGCTAGGTACTATATCTCAAGTACGAAACTGGTAACACTAGGGAGCCACACTCTGAAGCTTCGAAGTTCATATGCCAATCCGGCAGCATAACGATGCAATTTTTCAAGATAGAAAAATGAGAGCCCAAGGCTCATATTTATAAATTCATGCTCCCCAAATTCAAATGCAAATGGCGCTCAAACTCAACTCAAACTCCTTTCATTTCATTTCATGTCTCCACCCAACATGGCGCCCACTTCCCTTCTTCCTAGGCAAAGTTCGAACTTTACCTTTGGTGACGTTTTTTGCAACATAAAAAATATAAAACACGAGATGTTTTATCCTTCCAAATTGCCACCACATATTACGCCATTGACTTAGGAAAATAACACATTGATATCAGATAATTATTTTCCCCTAAGTGATCCTCAAAACATTTAATCAGTAAATACAAATATTTAAATATTAACCTTAGAACAAGGAAATAATATTTAATAAAATCACTTATGACTCCCATACTGATCGTCAACAAAACTAGGATGAAGCGGAGTAAAGAAGACCATAGAAGTGCACAGGATCAGGACCCTGTCCACTGCCAAAAATAGAAATGCTCTATACTACCACTTACTAAAAATAGCAAGTCATGAATTATTCCTCCGAAAAGCATGATCTTCGCACCCAGTGACAGAGCATGGAAAGCTTAGTAAGACAACATCATCCAAACAGCCAACCCCTAACTAACTAAAAATAGTAAGTTCACGCTTGACCAACGTTTGAAACCCTAATTCTCCATCCCACATAGCCTACGGGTCTCTGGAATAGGCCAATGGACCACTGAAAGCACATCATTGAGAAGGGGACATTACACACAGAATAAAGAACCAAGGTATCTCATCCTCTCTTGATCAAAGTCTCTCATATGCTATGCTTCGCGATCAAATGAGACAACTCCAAGGTTACGAAATGTCGGGTCTTGACTTGTGGATAAGTTCAGTGGTTTGATGTGATAATGTTGGAATCACAAGGGGACTTACGTTGTACATGAATGCTCAATCTTATCATGGATCAGGATAGGTACGTTGATGACTTAGGATTTTGCACTGAAGTTCTTGATTCAATTCTAACAAGACTTTCTAAAAATAGGACAAAAAGGGAATAGGGTTCAGGAAATCTATTCTAAGCTTAGGAATGTAGGAAATGGTGAACAAATTTAGTGGAATCAAACTAGGCAAGGTCTCACCATCAAGTGGAACAGAGTTTGACACGAGCTTAGTGCAATCATCTAAGGTATACTTCATAGATTCTCAAATTATTACCATCAAACATTGAGACCATCCAAGTTGATGCATAACAATGGATGTGTAATAATCGAAGGTAAGTTTGCATAAATTTCTAGTTGACCACGCACGACACACTTACAATTAGCAAGAGGCTAGTGGTATGGATTAATAGATTCCACACAAATATACTCAACAATTCTTTCATTCAATCTAACAAACATTGAAAGAAAATTCTAATCTAACTTGGAGGAATTGAGAACCTTGAATGCAAAACAACACTTGAAAAACAAAATCACCATCAAGTCGAACAATGATTTATATTCAAAAGCTGCAGCATAAACCAACAATTCTACAAAATCTCTCCCTTACAAATGAGGCAATGGGGTTTATATAGAGCCTCAAAAGAAAGGAATGGCTCAGATTGATTCAAGATCAACGACCAAGATTACAAGATAAAACCCTATTTAGGGTTTGTTACAAGCACCATTACATTGGCCAATGAGAAACGAGGGTAAGTAAGATAAATGATATTTGGTGTAGCGCCATGTGTCACTTATTCCCTCCTTGAATGAATGTTGACTTGGTACCCGTTGATTGAACGGATGATGACTAGGATGCCACCTCAGCTTGCCTTATACACTTAATCGATTTGCCTTGTTTGTTCCTCTTCTTCATAATGTTTGGAATTCCTTATGATACTTTGCATTTCATCTTTATGTTAAGGAATTCCATGAACTGTTCCCTCCTTATGTTTGGAAAATTTTCCCGTTCTTGGAATCTTGAATTATTTCCTTCCTTGGTGCTCTTTGATATTGAAATTCATTCATGTAGTTCCGCATTTCATAATGTGGAATCCTTTTGCGCTCATGTCTTGAACTTGCTTTCCTTCATTTGTTCACCATCAAGGTGAAGTCTTCTCCATGATTGATCTAGTCCACATCTTCACCTTCTGGAATCTCTATCCTTGTCTTAAAATCCTCATCCAATCCTTGAAGTATTGATCTTCCTCATTTGCATTTGTTGTGTTATCCTTGCAATATGCATCCTCCTTCAAGCCTTGATCATCATGCTTCCTTTCCTCGTAACAATCCTGCAAAATAAACAAGCATTGAATTAAACACCCATGTGATAAACTTGATTTTAACCTTGGTGGGAAATCCATCCGCATAGGGACAATTTAGTCCTCAAAACCATCCGCATTATCCTTGTCCATTCTTTCACTTGGTGGAAATTTGATCTCTATCTGGACAACATTGCTATTTATCTTCATCCGAATTAATTTGTCCCTTCCTCGTAATTCTGTCTTCAAGTGGAAATCCGAACCCCATTCGGACTCATTGTCCTTGAAAATTTTGTGTTGATTTGATCACCATTTGATGTGGAAATCCAGACACCATCAAGACTTTGTTCCTGACATTTGTCCCAACATGTGATAAGTAATCTTAGAAAATTGTAACACCAATTCTAGAAAATATGAAGGTCCGGATTGAAATCTGGAAAATTCTCCTCAAGAAAACCTGATTTTCAGACTTAGGATAAGTCTGATTGCAATAAATAAGTCTAAAGACACCCCTGTAAACTCAGAAAATCAAGTATTTGGAGCCCAAAAATGAATGTCCATGTCTAGAAATATCACTTGGAAGTCTGAAAACACTCAGAAAGTGACTGTAAAATGTTGCATCAAGTCCGATTTTCTGAGGACTGAGTCTGAATACGTCCTCCAATGTCTGAAAATACTCAAAAATTGGAGTATTGAAGTCTGATTTTCTGATTCTTAAGTTTGAATACACCCTCTGAAAGTCTGAAAATTGCTCCAAAATGTCTGAAGACACTCTAAAAGTGGTGAATATCAATGGATGGAAGTGGTCACAGCCATGTCACATGCTTGCATTTGAATTATTTCACCTTCCAAATCTCAGAAATGGTCACATCTGGGCACAACAATTTGGTTGGAAGTGAAGTTTTAGTCTGAAGGCAACCTGGTATACTCAGAAAAATATCAAAATTAGTGCTTGGAAGTATACAATTCTTAAAATGCTCGGAAAAAGGTGTGGAAAAGTCTGATTTTTAGTTCTTAAAGTCTGAAGATACCCTTCCTAGGTCCAAAAATGGCTGCCCAATGTCTGAAGACAACCTGCAACTTCAATAAATCAGTCATTTAAACTTGTCGCAGTCATAGGAAACACCTGTATTTGATGGATTTCACTTTCCCAAAGTGAAGCTTGTCAAATCTAGGCATAAACAAAGGGTTGGCAATGAATATCTAAGTCTGAAGACAAATCTGAAAGTGAAGTTTATGACTTAGATCAGCAAGGGAAGCTCCACCAAATGCCCAAAAACTCATAAGGATGATGCACAAGTGAAATTTCCCAAGTGTAGAGGTAGCTGGAAATGAAAATAGTTTGAAGACACCCGCAACTATGGAGTTTTAGACTGTAACAACAATGGTGTACTCAGAAAATGCTTCCAAACCACTCTAAAATGACTTCCCAACAAATCGCCTAAGGTTGGAAGTGGCTGGGAGCGAAGAAATAATTTTGAAAACGAAGTTTCTAGCTAACAATGGAGGTCAAAACACTCCCATCAATGGCACCCAGTAAGGTCTGAAAGTAATGGCAGCCCCTTAATGCTAAAAAATATCACCAAAATTCAATAAGATATGGAGGAATCAGCCTCCCAAATAAAATCGCTCAACTTCAGCTATGGCGCCACTTCATAAAAATCGCCGAAGGCATGAAAATCGCCCTCCAAGCTTGCTGTAATGGTCTCCAAAAATGGTGGCCCAAGTTTGATTGGGCAAACAAATGCTTCAAATCTACAACTTAACTTTCAAAAATGGTGCCCAATGAACACTTGAGCAAAAATCGCCCAGTTGGGACCTTCAATCTGCACTTATAATGTTATTTTAATGCAAGGCAGGCATACTTAAACACATTTTCACCTTGAAACTTCACCACACAAGCAATGTGGGATAAAACTTTGCCTTTATAACCTACCTAGGAAAATCGATTTGCATTAGAAAAATAATTAATTATTAAATGATCATAGCAAATAATTAAATAATTGTTTTTTATTATTTAAATAATCGTCAACACTTGTAAAACCAATTAATTTTGGGTCAATTTATTTAAAATATTTTAAAATTTAGATCAAAATTGACCCTTGGGGGGGAAATCGCCCCATGTTGGGATAAAATTCCCAATGAAAACTTATTAAAAATAATTGAAAATGCCTTTGGGGGATAATCGACCCCTGTCTGGACAACTATCCGGACTTAAAAATCATCAAAATCATTATGGTGGAAATTCGCCTAAGGTCTGGAATCGCAAATCCACACAAAATCCTTAAATCTCGTCATAAATGCACTGGTGGAAAATTGATAGGCATCAAGAATTATCATTTTAGTCCTCATTAAAGTCATCCGCAATCCTGGTGGAAAATTGTGGGTTGTCAGGAAAAATTCCCACAGTCAAATTTTGAGCATCCTGGTGGAAAATCGCCCCATGTCTGGATAATGAGTGGGGGAAAAATAGGTCTATCAGGAATCCAATGGAAATCCACCACTAGTCAGGATTTTGAGTGGGGGAAAATCATGGGTCATCGAGAATATGGGGGAAAAGCACCTCCAGTCTAGAATTTTGACATTTTGACCCTTAAAATGTGGATTTTCATCCGGACTTTAACAGTTTAACCACTCAAAATCATCTGGACACTTGAAATTTCATCATTACGCATCGGGACTCAGGCAAATTTATCAACTCTCTTATCAACATATTTAGGATCAAATACCTCTCCATCATCAATCACTCCTTCACAAATGTTCACCAAGTTCAAGTCAACAATCTGCTCAAAAGTGAGTCTGCAATAATTCATGTTACGAACCTCCTTTTCTGTATGGAGATCAACCCAGATGTCTTCTATCCGATGCACATGCGTGAAAGACTTTTTGATCCTCTCCTTCATACCTCAGTAATCAAAATCTGCTCTTGGCTTGAACCTTTTGAGCTTTATTTCCTGTATTTTGGTCTCCATGGCCTTGGCTTTGGTGGATGTAATGAGGGAATAATGGCCAATTTTCAATGGGTCATTTGTAGAAATTCCCATTCCAACCTTATGCTTAACAGATTGATGTGCATGAACAACCATGATCTGTCTTCCCAACTCCATAAGAATGATCTTATTAGTTGGATATCTAGGAAGCATATATGGTTGGCCGCTGTAACATCCAACTCTCCTGTAAGTGAAAGTTGGGAATTGCAGGAATAAGCAACCATATTCATTCATCTTCTCCCATGCAACATCTAACACTCTTTAGTTTTTCAATGTCTTGTCAAACAGGCACATATAATGACCAAAGAAGGCGTCCTGGACCCTCCTGTAGTGCAATCCGCTGGGTCTCAAAGGCAATTGGTCATAGTAATCCCACGCGAGTATAAGCGAGCGATCTCCCTTGGTAGAAAGACCAGGGAAGTGTTTGAGTGATGCTGCTATATACACTAAATATGAGTTCATGTAGAGCGTCATAGTGGAAGGAATTGTTGCAAGTTGTTCACAAAGGGTATCACCGATGATTTTGCCCCAAGAGATGTGTTCAGACTACCTTATGATCATGATGAACTTACACATCCATGGTTCAAAAACATTAGAATGTTCCAAACCCATCATCCTGCTGAGAAGAGTGATTTCGTCTCCAATCTCCCACTTGAAATCACAATGATACAACTTAGCCCACCGTGTAAAAGCAGCCCGTGGCTCACAGATCCATCTATTGATATGGCGTTTGCAATCTTTCTCTCTTGAAACATAGTACTCAGTTGCACTATCTCTAGATATTTCTATGTACACAGGTGCTGGTGGTATTATGAAAACCTTCTTAATAGTATCTGCCTCAAGACGGATTAACACTTCCCCATCATCATTCTTGATAGTTCTTGTCTCTTTGTCAAAATGGTCAGCACAAGCAAGAGGGAGTTCAGGTTTTAGGGCAGCCACTGGAAAGGAAGAAGCATGGTGAATGTGGCTGTCCGACAGGTGCTGCATATTGCTATCGTTGGGATCCTCTACCCTTTTAATGAACTCTGACATGTCAACATGCCCTATTTCCGTATCTTTGATGTGTTCCACGGGAGTGGAAACTTGGGAAGGAGAGATCTTGTTTTGGTACTTATCATATTTGTACTTCTTCTTTTGAGAGGAAGATGACGTTAAATCAGTCATTGAACAAGAGCCAGGCGCGCTGCGACAAAGATCTAGAAGTGTCAAAGCAACATCAAGCTCAGCCGAAAGAAACATATTTCTTCTTCTCAATGAGAAAAAACTCCATCCCTCTTGAGAGGAAAATGGTGAATAAATAGGAACACTTGAAACTTGGCTTTTAGCCAATTTTGGATCTTGGGAGATGTGTTACAACTTACAAGTATGCAAGTGAGGTAGAACATATTTGCAATTGGGTTTTAAAAACTCGAATGCAAATAGACTTGTAATAAGAAATATGAAGGAATGTGCAAAAAATGGGATTTTGACATGAGAAAAATGATGGGAATGAAGTTTGTGAACAAGGTTAATGAGTATGGATGGATATGAATTGAATTTTGGAAGATCATCTTCATTTTAATCACATTGGAATGGGAAAAACCTTTACTTGTAATCAGGTTTTTAAAACCCAAAATTGGAAAGACCAGCTTTTTAACAACTTTGAAACTTGAAGTTTTGGCAAAAGACGATTATGTCTTTTCAACCAAAGGGGAAAAACTGACATTTTCATCTTACTTGCAATCGGATTTTAAAAACCCAAATGCAAGTAAAGAGGGAAAAATGGGAAAGACAATGCAATCCTCAAATTGCATTCAAGACTTGGGTAAAAAGGGAGAACTCTCTCAAACACGAATTGAAACAAGAACAAAACAAACATCTATCATGATCAATCAAGGAATTTCAAAACAATAAAAATAAAATAAAGACAAAACTGAAAACAAAACATACCTTGCTTGATCAAGATGCCCTTCAAAGAGATGGAATAACTTTGAAAGAAACAATCAGCTCCTTAAATAGAAAGCAAAAACAAAACGTTGAAACCCTTGCCACGTCATAAGAAAACTCGGATTTCAACCAAAAGCACCAAAAACAACATCCAAGGAGGAGGAAGAACGAGTCAATGCGCCCAACAAACCCACGTATGGAAGAAAAGAGATGAATCACCTAGGTTAGGAAACCGAAAACGCCTCCATTCATGCTGTAAAAATGGATTGAAAGAGTGCCAAAAACGTGGCAAAAGAGCTACGACTTGCTGGTTAAAAAAGCCTAAGAAAGGGCAAAAAACGTGGCAAGAAAACCATAAAAAATGGAAGCAATATTGCCCACGCCTCTTTCCCTCAACACTTGGGACCATCAAATCCGGATTCAAAGCAAAAGAAATGGATTCAAACTTGAACTTCTTGGAGAAAAACTCAGGTCGGGTTCTTGGAAAGAAGAAACAAGTTAAAAATGCTTGCAAAAGACATGTAGCTGGGTTTTAAAATCCCTTTTACAAGTTTTGATCGTTTCACTTTTTCAAGTCCTAGGGCAAATTCGGGTTTGTGAGAGGAAAAAAAAAAAAGACGCGTCAAAATAACTTATAATAGGGAAATAAAATCCGCTTTACAAGTTTAAAATGACTTTGACAAAAAGACTCGTAATAGGGAAATAAAATCCCTTTTACAAGTTTAAAGTGACTTAAAACAAACATGTAATAGGGATTTAAAATCCCTATTACATCTAAAATTCACTTAAGTAGGAACTTTTAAAAGAAATTACAAGTTTTTTTTAAACTTATAATTTTAAATTCACTTGTAATTTGTCCAAAAAGTTCCTACAATGACTTAAAAGACATAAAACACAAGGGGGAAATAAAAGGTAAGTTACAAGTAACTAGTTTTAAATAAAGTACTTTTGTAATTATTTTAAAATTTCCCTACAACACTAAAACAAGAGAAAAATAAAACTTGCAATCAAAAGATAATTTCCCACCTGTAGTTAGGAAGAAAAAACCTGACATTGAAGAAAAAACATAGCAAACGAACTCGAAATGCGATGAAATTTGAAACGTGGATCAATGATAGATTGAGGATTAATCCAGCGCAAGGGAAAAGAAAAATTTTGCCTCAAGAAGCGTGTCTTAGAGTAAACTTTTTCATTTTTTAACAAAAAAGTTAAAGGGGTTGTCTATTTTTGTGAATACAAAAATACGGATAACACCAATATTGTAGACATATAATTCAGATTTAATGTTGTAACATCCTAGATGTACATATGGGAATTCCCTTTGCAGTTCTATACAACTTGTTCAAGTGTTTTTATGCACTATGCAACACAAAATAAAAAACCAAGTATTCTATCATCTCTTGAACAAAATCCTCCCAAATGCTAAGCTTTGTGATCAAATGGGATGACTTTGTGATATCCCCACGGTTTGTTTTGATTACTTTCCAGTTACAACGCAACAAGAACCCGTTAAGGTTAGGAAATCGACAATACAATAATGTTGAAATTGTAACCCTTCCACTTTCTGATCACCAAGTACCCAATATGGGAAGGTGAGAGCATACGGTGTTGAGGGAATCGTTGGCTTCAAATAACTGGAAATATTACAATATTTGGGTGGCAAGCCAGCCCCTTCCATTTATACAACGGGTGATAGAATACTGAATAAATCACCTGGCGGTAAACCAGACAAGGACAAGCCAAGAAACTGAAATAACAATCACTCAACCGCTTATCCAGCAGGAGGATTGGGAATGGAATTAGCAATCAACTCTACCGCTTATGCAATGGGAGGACAGTAATACAAGATAAGATATAGGCGACAAACTAGCCTTTTCCTCTTGTTTAGTGGGAAATGAAGAGCAATTCCAAATATAACTTGCTGATAGTACTACTATTCAGCATTACAATAATTATCATGTCTGCAACAAAGGTAGATCACTAAACACAACTGCACATATTGCTCAATCTACTCCACAAGGTACAAGGGACTTTCCACACAAGAAAAACACTCCAAACTCAGAAAACTCTAAATCTGATAAACTTCTAGCACGCTGAAAACACACAAACCAGCAACACCAAATCCCACTAAAACACTCACAACTCCCTCAAATCTTATCAGAATGACATGAGACCGAAAGCATATGACTCCTAGGAAGTAGGAAATCAAGCCTAGAACAAGAATCCACTACAAACTGACCCAAATAAATAACACACGCATCCCAAAGCACTTATCCATATGGTACTGTTGACGTGTATTTTGTACACTATCAAACACATAATAAAATACCTAAAGGGTACCTTATCCTCTCTTGAGTAAAGTCTCTGAATGCTGAAGATATCGCGAAAAGGATCAATCAGGGTGACTTCAAGGTTCTTTGTTGTAGGATCTCTACGTGTGGATAAGCTCTTTGTGGTATGATGTGATTTGCTGGAATCACAAGGGGACTTACACTTGATGACTAAACTTCTGATTTGCTTTGAATATTGCTGGAACACAGGATTTTACTAGCTTTGGCTTGGAAAAAAAAGGAAAAAGATGAGGGTGAGGAAAGGATCTAATCCTAACACTAAGAATGTAAGAGCAATGAATGATCTTTGATGAAATTCTAACTAAGTCTTGTTTTGACATCCCAGGACCATCTCCACAAGGTTAGTGCGATCTTCAAAGGAAAGCTTTATGATGTTCAAATCATCACCACAGGCATAGACACCATCAGGCTGATGCATATCAATGAAGAAGCGACAATTGAAGTTAAGCTTAAGTTGAATGATTCCAGTTGACTACATAAGGCAAGTCTGCAATCAACAAATTGCTAGTAGTATGGATATACGAATTTCACCATCAATCAAGCACATTTCTTCCACTCATCTAATAACATGAAATCAAATATGAGAAGTATAGAGACCATGCAAATTGTCGAATCGACCCATAAATTTCACCATTTCTTCAATGAAGTTACAAGTCTTTTACAACAACATCTTGGCAACAATCTTTGCCTTCTCTCTCTACTCTACTCTAATTGCTATTCTATCAACTGGCTAATCACCTTCTAACTATTCTCTATTCGCTAACTCCTTTCTAACTACTTTCTATTGCTCTATATAAAATGAAGAGTCGGGGCTTATATAGTGCCCACAATACAATTCGATGGCTCAGATGAATTTGAGATCAATGGCCAAGATTCAACAATGAAAACCCTAATTAGGGTTTGTTACAACCATTACATAACATTTAATGCTTGACCAATGATAAAATTATATCTTTAGGACACATGTCTTCTTTGGAAAATTCAACCAATAGATAGCTGGGGTAGGTACATCGAAGTTTGTGCCACCTTCCATGAGTTAGGTACATTGAATCTGGACATGCTGAGGTGGACCACACTGACTGGAGAAGTGATGACTAGGATGCCACCTCGTTTGACACTTGTAACTTGGTAGATATTCGATTTGATGTTGTTAAGAAGCTAGCTTTAATTAATTCTTCTAGAACTATCTGCTCCTTCAACGAACCCTTGCTCTAACTCCTTTTGTCTTTGATGTGCAGGATGATTGATGTACCTCGCCTTGGAATGCTGGATTGGAGAAGTCGCCCTTGTTGATGTTTGATCGAAGAAAGCCATCCTTGTCGATGCTAGACTGGAGGTGGTCGCCCTTCTCCTTGCTTGATCTTCTTGGAGGAGACCGTCCTTGATCTGGCTTGATTTTCCTTGAGGAGAGCCTTCCGAATTGTAGATCCTTCGAGCTTGGGAGTTGCCATCTTGATACCTACACAACATTTCACAATTAGTAATATATCTTGAAGTGTAGAAATTAAACTTAAAAGGAAGATTTAAGATTTTAATTAGGAAACTAGAGTTATCATTTCCTAATTAACCATGCAATACTTAGACTTTTCTACAAAAAGTGCCCAAAAATCAAACCTTGAACAAGGGTGTTAAGATAATTTCACCATACCTCCTCTTGAGTATTAAACTCTAAGACTTGTGAAAACTGATGCAAGAAAAAGTGGATTTCACTTAGGCAAAGTGTAGATCAAAGTTCTCCCTTAAACGAATTGCGCCTCCTCTAGCTTGGAAAAGAATAAACTCCACTAGCCTCTTCAAAAATCTGGAAATTATCCTCCAATCTAGCAAGAAATTCGCCTCTCCAATAGCCTTCAAAATGAATTTCGCCCTCCTTAGTCTCCACACTTAGTAGAAATTTGCTCCACTCCAGCTAGATTTCGCACCTTCAATTAGCTCTCCAAATTCGCACTTGAAAGGATGATTGAATGATTTGAATTGTGAAAAAAAACACCTCCAATATATAGAGCGCTTTACCTTGATTCTTGTTGAGGCCGACCTAGCAAATAAGCTTTAAAATAAAATAAAATTCCACTGAGAAGAAGGCCGACTTGTCAAAATAAGTAAAAATAAGGGCTTGTGCATTCCACATTTAATTTTAATTTAACAAAAAATTAATTTTAAATGCCTTCACAATAAAAGTTCAATTTTTTAAGGCCTAAAATCAATTTATTAAATGCCAAAATGTCTTTATTTAATGCCAATTTAATTTTAATTTTTTCAAATGCCCCAAAGTTAGCAAATTTTGGTGAATTTCAAGGAATGTCAACGTTCAATTAATGCAAAAAATGAAGGATATCATCAATTTCGCCCTGGACCCTTGGTGAAGGCCAGGAGCGATTTTTCAATCTAAACCTTGCATACCTCCTTTTTTCCGTCCAAAACCTCATCTAGACATTTAAATGGCATTTTTAACTGGAATTTTGAGTTTGATTTCATTTGATATTTAGGAGGAAAGTGTATTTATTCCTTTTTCGCCTTGGACCCTTAGAGAGGGTCAGGAGCGATTTTGCAAATTCAAGCTTATCCATCTTTTGTTAGTCCTCCAAATTTTCTTCAATGGGTAAAACATACCTCTACGCATCCATTCCAACCAAAAAAATTGCTTTGACCTTGCAAGAAAAATGAACTTTTAAGAATTTCGCTCTGGGCCTTCAGAGAGGGTCAGGAGCGCTTTTGCAAATTTAAGCTTATTCATGCCTTGTTGTTTCTCCAAATTATCTTCAACGGATAGAACGCACCCTCTTCCATTTATTTTAATCACAAAACTTGTTTTGTCCTTGCAAGAAAATTGTACTTTTAGAATCTAGCTCCGGACCTTCAGTGAGGGTCAGGAGCGCTTTTGCAAATTTAAGCTATTTTCTCTCACCTTTCCCTTTGAAATCACTTTGATAAGGAAGAACTTTCCTTTTTCATGCTATGAATAAATCTTTAAGCCCAACAAGTGATAAAATAATGTGTCTCTCAAGAAAATCGCTCTGGACCTTCAGTGAGGGTCAGGAGCGCCTTTTGTTTTTAGGGTTGATTTCCTCCTTCGTTGACCACTCAAATTATATTCAATGGATAGAACATGCTTTCCTTGATCTCTTCCAATCATAAAATCACTTTGATCCTGCAAGTACAATGCAAATTTGAAAATCAAGCTCCGGACCTTCAGTGAGGGTCAGGAGCGCTTTTTGCCATCATGATCAAATTGTTTCACTTTTCATCTTGAAATTCCTTGGCTAAGGAAGATGTTATCTTGTTTCATGCTATGAATAAATTCTCATGTCCAAAAAAGGATAAAATAGTGTGTCCACAAGAAATTCGCCCTGGGCCCTCAGAGAGGGTCAAGAGCGAATTTGCCTTCTCTAGGCAAAACTCCTTCATCCTTTGGTCTTCAAACGGGTTTGGGGCTTCAGCATGCTCATTCCACCGCTCTTCTTGCCTTTAATACCTCATCTTGACCACAACAATGCTAAAAATGACCTTCATGGAGAATTTCGCCCTGGGCCTTCAGTAAGGGTCAGGGGCGAAATTATCTTTGTTGCCCAAAATTCAACAATTTTCAAACTTTCAAACTTTCAAATGCATCCAGTAACGTCCAATCTTCTCTCCGGGAAACCTTGCACAAAACAAGTTAGCCAAAATTAGCGAGAAATAAACTTGAACCACATTTTCGCCCTGGACCTTCAGTAAGGGTCAGGAGCGAAATTTACAATCTAGGCTAAATTGCTCAATCTTTTAGTTTCAAATCACTTCACAGGGCAAGGTAAGATCATTTTCAAGGCCAGGAACAAGATTTGAAGCTCAAACAAGGTGGCAAATGAAGTCTACAATGAATTTCGCTCTGGACCCTCAACAAGGGTCAGGAGCGAAATTTCTAATCTTGGCCAAAATTCATCATTTTCTTCAAGGTGTTCAATCAATCCCAAAGTCCAATCAAAATGCTTTGCAAATCAAAATTTGGTCGAATAAGGCCAGGAATGAGTCCTAGGTTGATTTTCGCCCTGGACCCTCTGAAAGGGTCAGGGGCAAGATTCGCCTTGGACCTCCTGAGAGGGTCAGGAGCGAAATTTGACTTTTTGAACTCTCCTTCAGGATAATTTTATGGAATATAACATTCAAGTATAAGTGACATTTCCTTCTATGTTTCTTCTGTCACTTATACTTTAAGTTATATTCCATATATACTTTCAGGATGTTTGAGAGTGGTTTCAGACCTCCAGGAGTTATATTGCAAAATCTAGTTTTTTGAGGTTTTTCAGTTTTCAGACTTAGTCAAATTTCAAGATCAGGACATTCCAGACTTAGCCAAAATTTCAGGATCAGGACTTTCAGACTTAGCCAAAATTTTAGGATCAGGACTTTCAGACTTAGCCAAAATTTCAAGATCAGGACATCACTCAAGCCGGACTTGCTATCCATGTGATCCCCTTGGCGACACTCAAAATGCAAAGGCTAATAGACAAAACCCTAAAAGACCTAAAAACAAAGCCTAGAAAGCAAAAAAGCAGGGGTCCCCATTTGCAATGGGGCGATGTGTGAAATGGTCACAACAGGTACGACCAGCTAAGGGGGCGATTTGCAAAAATAAAATTCAAGACACCGAATTGAGTGCTACAAACTCAGAAAATGCATTGCCTAAACCAAAAAGAGAGATAGAGGAAATACCTAGAACGAGAAGAACACTTTGAGACTTATGAACAAAAACCTTCTTCAGCACACCACACAAACAACAACCTGGGCACTCTAAAACACTACCAAAGATTAGAAAACAATACATAAATCTGCGACATTATCTTCAATCCAATCCTCTGAATGTAGAGCGGGCTTTGGCTCGACTAGTTGCTATATTGCAAGCAAGAAATCGAGCAATGGCTAGGAGGTAAGCGTTCCCTGAAGCTTCACTTTGCATTTTGACAACACTTCGTTATAATATTTGCTCAAAGATCGTCTCAAATGAAGGACAAGGCACTTATTTATAACCTTCTCCCAAATGAACCTCCTTTTCCCTCCAATGTGGGACTAAACAATGACACTCATTTCAATTTAATTTGCATTTCATTTCATCCCTTTCACCAAGTCGTCCCATTTTGCCTAGATAAGACACTTTATTAAAATGCAAATAACACATAATGTGAGTACCCAACATATAATTGAGAAAATGACTTTAATATAACTTAAGCAATCCCTTTAATAAATTGTCCATATTGCCTTAAGTTATAATCCAACTTTAAACAATATTTTCTAACAAATCGACCCCCTCAAGGTAGCAAATATACTTCATAAAAATATCAATAGTGTGTTATGGCGTCCAAGGTAATAAAGTGAATTAATTCATAAAATTAACTTATTTCTTTCTAAGGCGTCCATCATGCTTTATAAATAATTCACTTATAAAATATTTTTTCTCAACCATGAAGTCGCTCAACATAAGCTTAGACTTGCCAAAATAGCTCCAAAAATGTTGGAAGACCAACTGCTCAAACTGACCTGCCAGAAATAGTCATCTGAATTGACCCGCTAAAACCTTGTTAAAAATAGCACTGCTAAAAATAGCATACTACTAAATATAGTAAGTGTGCCCAAATGCACTTTAACCACATTCTAAGCAGCCATCACAACTTAATAAAAATAGTAAGTCCAGAAAAGTCTTCGGATTCGTTTGCATGCCACACCATCGTGAGGCTCTTTGAAAACCCAGAAAATCCTAGAAAAATAAGCTGTCATCGCTCTCACTTACTAAAAATAGTAAGTTCATAAAAGTCCTTAGATTCAGTTGCATGTCACACTATTGCGAAGCACTCTGAAAACCCATAAGGAATCCAAAATCAGAACTGTGAAATTTCAACATGCAAGCCACCAAAAATGCCAAAACATCCTCCTAGAAAAATAGGAAACCTTAATTCTGCCTTTGATTGACCAACGAGTCTCGGAATTGGCCAATAGTCCCCAAAACAAATTAGAGTAGAAAAGGGGACTTACAGTCTGCCCTTTCCAAAATTGCTTGTCCTCAAGCAATGCCATCACAACTCCAAAAAATTTTAAACTGATCCACACCAAAGTAAGTACAATCCCAGGGTCCCATGTTTGTCTCGGGAAGAACCCACCATGCTGATGCTGCGCCACTCTGATCACATCAGTGAAAACATCACATTGAAATTGCACTAACCTCCCTTGTAACTCCAAAATGTTACCATCCATAATACTCAAACTGAAAAATCTTGAGGGACTGAAATCAATATGATGCAACATCTCATGCCCATAAGGCATTGAGTTATGAATATCAACAATGCCACTGTCTATCACAAGCCTGGGCAATAGAAAATTAAGTCTACTCAACTCACAATCAAACTCCACAACATATCTCCCCAAGGTGTCAAGCAGAGCCATGACTGTAAATGTGACACCTCCAAATCTCCTTGCAAGGAGGAAAACAATCTTTTGCAGGAGCTCAACAGCCTCATTCTCATAACTCCACATGAATCTACTAGGCCTCAATTGAATTATTCTGATACAAACATGGAGACTTCTGAAAACTCTTGTAGTTCGCACTCCAAGCACCTCAGAAAGGTGAACCAAAGAAAACAAAGGTTCGTTGTCCCAACTATAAGAAGAAGAAAGGCCATAAGGATAACCTCTAGTTAGAGCTTGAACACTTCCCATACACGGATACTGATTGCCCAAACTCGCCATACCTGTCACTTGAGACCATAAACCCGTCCTTCCAGGAGACTGTGAAGTCTGAAAAAGAGTACTCCAGCAGCCTACCAAGTCTGAAATGATTGACTTGAGATCTGAGTTTAGGAAAATCAGCATCCAAGAAGATGAACAGCTGCTGCAACAAAAATCGTCATCTAAAACAACACATTTGCTCACGTCCAACGTTGGAAATATCCTCTCTAGTGACTCCAACTCCACATAGAACCATCCTTTTCTCAGAATATCTTCCCAATCCACTAGTTGATGAGTAAAATGAACCATCAAATGGCTGGTAAAGAAGGGAACAACACCATCAAGACTGAAATTTTTTTTCCTTATCCCTCCAAAGATCCTCCTTTCCACATGTAATAAGCTCCATTAGACCATGTTGACGATCTCGAGCTTGGATACCCAACCGAAAGTGATTCCCAACACATTGAAAAGAAAACTCAACACATCCCCAAGTGCTAGTAAGGACCATGTGCATACTTAAGAAATTGATGTCTCCTCTAGTGAACCCTTGAAGCCTAACCATGAAAGCTTTGACAACATTGGAGTATGGAACAAATGTTGTTATCAAATCCAACTCCCAAAATGGACTAGTATGAGCCTTATTATCGTTCAAACCAAGGAATAGGTTATCAAGCATGCAATCACCACGTTCTAGTCCTTCTTTCTCCCCTACTTCATGAGTAACAAGTTTGAAATCTTCACTCCTAGCTGCTGCAAGGAAACCTTGGATGGCTATTGAACTATGTTTAGACAATACCTTGATGCTAAAGATGTTGAAATCATCCATACACCGGAAACCATACTCAGTCTCATGTTCGATCACTTCACCACATGTTTTATCATCCATCACGAAGATAGGGTTTTCATAACTTTCCTTGATACCCACTTCAAAGAGAGGGTTATTAAGAATCTGGAAGCCATCCCTTTCCTCTTGCTCATTTCAATCTTGTTGATTTGAATCTGCACATGCAACTTTTTTTTTTTCTTTTGAAGTTCTCAAGATCAAACTCTTCTTGAAGACTATCAAGCTCACCAATTGCTTGCTCGATTTCTTCAGCTCTTTGTGCATTCTCTTGCTCCCTGAAAATTTTGAAATCAGCAAATTGATCTTTTACCTCCATTAGAACTGAGTATTCTAACATTTCTTTTGTTGACTCAGCTCAAGAGTAAGCTCTTCAACTTTCCTCTCTTTTCCTTGGAAAGCACTAAGGATCTTCTTTGCAGATTTGATGGCATAATTGCGATCTGTGATCAATTGTATGCACTTTGATTTCAATGTCTCCAAAGAGTCTTTGATTAGTTGCAGATTAGGGAGAGAAACTTCATTCTTAACTCCTTTCCGTCTCTCTTCAATTTGAGCCTTCCAATAGAGTTCTTCTATCAAATTATGTGTATGGTCAAACCTAGATAGAACTCGCACCTCATTCTCAAAGGACCTCATGAATTTATCCTTCCACTCGTGAACATGCAAAGGTGGTGTACTGGTGATTGGCTGTAATTGAAAAACGGAAATTTGTTTCTTGTCTTTTTTGCCCTCAAAGCTGCTCCAAGACTCTTTTTCTTCACCACCCACTAGCTGCAATTGCTCAATATCATAAAGAGGATCAGATTCTACTAAATCTTCAAGTTTTTGCTTACCACCAATTTCATGAATAGGTAAATCAAATTTGTATTTTAGAACCTCTTTAAACTTTCCATCATCAAGAACCATATGGTCCTCCAACTCTACAACACAGTTAGTTTTTTGAGCCTCATCAGGATCAAAGGGAAATTCATCCCACACGGTCTCCTCGTCATCCTTACCTGCCTTCACACTTGGATCCCAAATACTAAAAGGCTGATTACTTTGCTCAGTTAAAAAGTGCTCACCATAGCTCTAAGTATCATCTAACTTAGATTGTGAATCTTCTCTTGGTTTCCACACATTGTTATTTTCACCAAGTGCAATGCCAAAACCAAGTGATGTTCCATCTTCCCACTCAAAAAGTGGATTGTCATATGTTTTCACTATACTCATCTCAAATAGTGGGTTATCATTGGAAACCACAAACTGATTTTCCAAAGAAAGTGAACTGCTGCTATGATGAATACCAAAATCAAAATCTTTATCATACCTTTCAGTAGCGATTCCATGGCTGCCCCAAGTCTCATGTACCTCCTCTTCAAAGCTTCTCTCATCATCATACTCAACAAATCCCAAACTATGGTTTGACTACATGACAAGATAAGGTAAAGGTGATGAAATAATGCTAGACTCAATTAGAGGGGAACCAAAGAATTCAGATATCCTTGTGGCTAATCTATCATAGTTGGTTCTATAATCTCAATGACAGTATCTTCTTCAATCTTCATTTTCTCTTCGTTTGGAAGCACATGAGTGCATTCAACACCATCACTAGCTCCATAAGAAACATTAAGGGGTTCATCATGCACAACCTCAAATATTGATTTTTCTTCTTCTTGAATGACAACCTCATCAGTGGTAGGTGCATGCAGCACCAAAGAGTCTTCATGAAGCACTGTCTCAAAGTTATGTGTCAAAGCACCAATTCCATCATTTGTCTTTGTATTAAAGATATTATTTTCAAACTCTTCCTTATGTTTGGATTTTGCAAGAACCTTTACCAACCCCCTTCTAATATTTTGATCCTTCATCAAATTAATCAATCCTTACATTAACTTAGACATAGACTTATCTGTGGTAGACATTCTTCCAAACTCTGATATGCAACCAAAAAACCACGACCCAACAGGATGGTAGGGAGAACTTGTTCTTTGATCAATTGAACACACAGGTTGGTATGAAAACCAGCTTTGATACCACTGTAATATCCCTACAATTTGTTTTGATTAATTTCCAGTTACAACATAACAAGAACCCGTTAAGTTTAGGAAATCGAAAATACAATAATGCTGAAATTGTAACCCTTCCACTTTCTGATCACCAAGTGCCCAATATGAGAAGATGAGAGCATACGGTGTTGAGGGAATCATTAGCTTCTAATAACTGGAAATATTACAATGCTTGGACACCAAGCCAACCCCTTTTGCTTATACAACGGGTGACAAAAATACTGAAGAAATCACTTGGTGGTAAACCAACTAAGGACAATCCAAGAAACTGAAATAACAATCACTCAACTGCTTATCTAGTGGGAGGATTGGGAATGGAATTAACAATCAACTCTACTGCTTATGCAATGGGAGGACAGTAATACAAAATAAGATATAGGCGGCAAGCCAACCTCTTCCACTTGTTCAGTGGGAAATGAAGAGCAATTCCAAATATAACTTGTTGATAGTACGACCATTCAGCATTACAATAATTATCATGTCTGCAACAAAGGTAGATCATTGAACACAACTCCACATATTGCTCAATCTGCTCC
This sequence comes from Cryptomeria japonica, assembly GCF_030272615.1. NCBI lineage: Eukaryota > Viridiplantae > Streptophyta > Pinopsida > Cupressales > Cupressaceae > Cryptomeria > Cryptomeria japonica. The sequence goes on along the minus strand of NC_081411.1, from coordinate 387,832,370 downwards.
ACAAGGTACAAGGGACTTTCCACACAAGAAAAACACTCCAAACTCAGAAAACTCTAAATTAGATAAACTTCTAGCACGCGAAAATCAAACAGACCAGCAACACCAAATCCCACTAAAACACTCACAACTCCCTCAAATCTTATCAGAATGACATGAGACTGAAAGCATATGACTCCTAGGAAGTAGGTGATCAAGCCTAGAACAACAACCCACTGCAAACTAACCCAAATAAATAACGTATGCATCCCAAAGCACTCAGCCACATGGTACGGCCAGCTAAGGGGGTGATTTGCAAAAATAAAATCTAAGACACCAAATTCAGCTCTACAAACTCACAAAATGCATTGCCTAAACCAAAAAGAGAGATAGAGGAAATACCTAGAACAAGAACAAGAACACTTTGAGACTTACGAACAAAAACCTTCTTTAGCACACGACACAAATAGCAACCTGGACATTCTAAAACACTGCCAAAGATTAGAAAACAATACATAAATCTGCGACATTATCTTTAGTCCACTCCTCTGAATGAAGAGCAGGCTCTGTCTCGACTAGTTGCAATATTGCAAGCAAGAAATCAAGCAATGGCTAGGAGGTAAGCATTCCCCGAAGCTTCACTTTGCATTTTGACAACACTTTGTTATAATATTTGCTCAAAGATCATCTCAAATGAAGGCCAAGGCACTTATTTATAACCTTCTCCCAAATCGAACCTCCTTTTCCCTCCAATGTGGGACTAAACAATGACACTCAAATTCACTTTTATTTGCATTTCATTTCATCCCTTTCACCAAGTTGTCCCATTTTCCCTAGACAAGACACTTTATTAAAATGCAAATAACACATAATGTGAGCGCCCAACATGTAATTGAGAAAATTACTTTAATATAACTTAAGCGATCCCTTTAATAAATTGTCCATATTGCCTTAAGTTATAATCCAACTTTAAACAACATTTTCCAACAAATCGACCCCCTCAAGGTAGCAAATTAACTTCATAAAAATATCAATGAAGTGTGTTATGGTGTCCAAGGTAATAAAGTGAATTATATCATAAAATTAACTTATTTCTTTCTAAGGCGTCCATCATGCTTTATAAATAATTCACTTATAAAATATTTTTCTTCAACCATGAAGTCGACCAACATAAGCTCAGACTTGCCAAAATAGCTCCAAAAATGCTGGAAGACCAACTGCTCAAACTGACCTGCCAGAAATAGCCATTTGAACTGACCTACTGAAACCCTGCTAAAATAGCACTTACTAAAAATAGCATACTACTAAAAATAGTGTGTCCAAATGCATTTTAACGACATTCTGAGTAGCCGTCGCAACTTACTAAAAATAGTAAGTCTGGAAAAGTCTTCGGATTCATTTGCATGTCACACCATTCAAGGCTCTCCAAAAACCCATAAAAACCCCAAAAAATAAGCTATCGTCACCCCCACTTACTAAAAATAGTAAGTTCAGAAAAGTTCTCAGATTCAGTTGCATGTCACACCATTGTGAAGCTCTTTGAAAACCCAGAAGGAATCCAAAATCAGAATTGTGAAATTCCAACATGCAAGCCACCAAAAATGCCAAAACATCCTCCTAGAAATATAGGAAACCCTAATTCTGCCTTTGATTGACCAACAATCCCCATAACAAATTAGAGCAGAAAAGGGGACATTACAGACTCTAAGGTTCCAAATGTCAGGTCTTGACGTGCTCTTGGATAGACTCAGTGTCATGATGTGATTTTGTTGGAATCACAAGGGGACTTACATTGAAACTTGAATGCTTGAATATTGCTAGAACGTGGGAAACTAACTTGACTTGAATTTTTTTTTCAAAAGGATAAAGGGTTGAGAAACCTAATCTAATCCTAGGAATGTAAGAGCAATGGACAATCTCTGGTGAGTCTCAACTAGACTTTGCTTTGCCATGCAACAACTCCACAAAGTTTAGTGTGATCTCCTAAGGTAAGCATATGATGTTCAAATCACTACCACAAACATAGATACCATCAAGGAGATGCATATCAATGAAGAAGTAGCAATTGAAGTTAGGCTTGGTTAAGATGGATCTAGTTGACTATGCAAAACACTTTACAATCAACAAGGTGTTAGTAGTATGGTTGTATGAATTTCACCATTGATCATGCACAAAGTTCTTCCATTCATCTAAACAACATGAAAATTACATGAGAAGTAGAGACCATGCAAATTTTGAATCAACACATAAAGTTCACCACATTTTCAATGAAATTGATATATTGCTTACGACAAAGTCTTGGGAACAATATTTGCCTTCTACTCCTACTCTATTCTAACTACTTGCTATCTAACATCTATGAACTATTAACTATTCACTATTGTTAAACTATTAACCTTTACAAATGAAGAAGTGGAGCCTTATATAGTGCTCTCATTACAATTGAGTGGCTTAGATTGATTCACAGTCAATGGCGAATATTAGAAGATAGAATACCCTAATTATGGTTTGCTACACCCATTACAAAGCATTTAATGCTTGACTAATGATAAAATTACATTTTATAGGTCACATTTCCTTCTTTGAATATTTGACCAATAGATGATGATGGTAGGTGCATCGGACTTTGTGCCCACATGTGGTAGTTATTTGCCGCGTCAATTGAGTCAGGTGCATTGAATGTAGATGCTGTAATGTCTCCTTCTCATTGACGCTCTCTCAGTGGTCCATTAGCCTATTCCTGAGACCCGTAGGCTAGGTGGAATGAAGAATGAGGGTCTAGCATTGATGAAACGAGAACTTACTATTTTTAGTAAGTCAAGGAATGGTCATTCTGGTGTTACTGTACTACTGAGTTCTCCATGTTTTGCCTCTGGACGTGATGATCGTGCTTTTCTGAGCATTAGTTCTTGACTTACTATTTTTAGTAAGTGGCAGTGTGGCACAATTCTATTTTTGGCAGTAGACAGGGTTTTGATTCTGCAACAGTTTTGGTGGTCGGCCTGACTCAGTTTCATCCTAGCAGTGTTAATAATCAGTACCAGAGTCATGCGAAATAATTGAATATTAATTCCTTATCCTAAGGTTTAATATTTAATTAATTTGATTATTGACGACCAATTTATTAAAATTTGGGATTAATGCCTATTTTTCCTAAGTTCTTGGCGAATTTCATGTTTATTATGAGATATCGAAATATTGAGAAAGATATTATATTTTTTATAACTTATCTCTAATATTTGCCAAAGTGTCACGTGGGTCCTTGCCTTAGGCGTGAGAAGTTGACTTGTGGGAAATGGCGCCACTCTTGGGGTCCACATGTAGTGGAGCGAAATGCAAATGAGAAAGCGTTGAAATTGAAGGAAATGGCATTTGAGTTCCCATTTCCATATCTTTGAAAATTGCATCGTTATGCTGCCAGATTGGCTACTGAAAATCTGAGCTTCGAAGTTGGCTTCCTAGCTAAGTCTCAATTTCGTACTTGCAAGATAGTACCTAGCTGTGTCCTTGTATTCCCATTGCTGATTGGTGTATGAGTTGCAGATTATGGAGTGTTCTATGTTGGATTTGATGTGTTTCTGGTTGCTGGTCGCGGGACTGCTGAAAGTATATTTTGCTCATACCACTTAACCAGGCGGCTCCATCATTCTGGGTACCGGCTCATCCTTCCTTCCTTGCCATGGCGATACAATGTGTGAGTTTTTAGCATTTTAAAATGAGCATTGAATTTACTAGTTAAAATCGAACTTCCCAGGTATAGCGTGGGTTTTTGCATTTGCCTTGGGATGCATGCCAAATGAATAGTGGTCTGTTTGAGTTGTAATCTGGTTGGGATGTTTTTGTTAGAGTTATATTTGGGGATTGGGATTGATTTCATGTGATTCGGGTGAAAAATGAGGGAGTTATGAATATTTTGATGTTTCCATACGCTGTTGAATTGTACTTTCAGCCTGCAGATCAGTGTAACATAAAATTATAATCTTGTTGTAGAAATCTGCAATTATTCTCCTCATCTCATCTCTATGTTGTAAGGTTGTTTCAGTAGTACTGATCATCCCTTCTTTCTGCTTCATTTGTAATTCCCACTGCATAAGTGGAAGAGGCTGGCTTGCCGCCTTCTAGGTTTTGTAATTCAGTTTTTGTACTCAGTCCTCCCGTTGAATAAGTGGTCCTCCCACTGAAATATGCGGTAGAGTGATAGCTTAATGTAATGTCCTCCCGCTGAAATACGCGGTGGAGTGATTGAATTTCAGTTTCTTGTCTTTTTCCCCTTGGTCGGTTTACTGCCAAGAGTTTGGTTTCTATCCTGCTGGATAAGCAGAAGGGGCTGGCTTGCCGCCCAGACATTGTAATTTCAGTTTGATTATTGTTGCTAACGATCCCCGGAACACCGTATGCTCTCACCCTCCCAGACTGGGCTCTCGGTGAACAAAAGGTGGAAGGGTTCCCTTTTCAGTAAGTTTGGATTATCTCTCTAACCTTAATGGGTTATTTGTTGTGGATGAATTGTATTGGCCTAAAAAACAAAACAAAATTTATTGGGAAATTACAGATGCCCTATCTTGGAATGATGTGATTGGATAAGTGATGACGGGGTGTCACCTTAGCTTGCTTGATCTTTGTAACTCATCACAATGGTAGGTGATGGAGGCATATCTCTTGGTACTCAACATTTTCAGGGTCCATCATGAATGAGACGACAAATTGCATCATCTTCTAACTTTGATTGACTCTTCTACAAGTATCTCCTGTCTTCGCCTTGGAACTATCTCCCTAATGTGCTAGCAATAATTCTTGGATTTTTGGAGGAAATTCAAGATAGTTGAAGATTTTCTTCCTTTAGCACGTGCACTCTCATGCTTGTTCATGTGAATCTTGTGCTTCCTTGAACTTGGAACACATCTATGTGATGAAATCTCTCTCTTCATGAAGCAAGTTGACATCCTCATGTTGCATATACCTCCTTAGCTTGAAGTGTAATGCTCAAAAAGAGAAGTATACGTGTTGACTTCCTTTGATGCTACGCCCTATACTTGCTTTACAGTGTCTTCTTTGTGATGGAAGTCATCCTATCCGCTGCCTTGCAAGAGCTTTGAGACTTGGAGTGTTGCATTATCTTGGACCCTCCTTCATATGTTGAATTCTCAAACAGTGTGATCTTGATGTTGTATGTGAGCTGATGAGTCTTCATCTTAGAGCTGATTCCTTGCATGTCCTCATCCTCTTCAAGTGATGAAGTTCATTCTTCCTTGCATCTATAACCTGAAAAGAAAACAAACGTTGATCAAAATGTAAAAGAGAACCATAACAATCTTAAAATCTGAAATGAATTCCCTTACCTGATCCCTGATTTAATATTTCAAATTCTGAGTTTGTGTCTTACGCCTGATTTATGGTTGAGACCTCACTTCTATATGGCCGATTTCTCACTATTTCTGATTTTATGCATGGTCAAGCTTTTGACTGGGCAAAGGAAGTGACTTAAAACAGATCGGGGTTTTAGGTAGGCAAAGGAAGTTCGTGGTTTTGGTAGGGCAAAGAAAATTTGTGGTTTTGGTAGGCAAAGGAAGTGATGTCAAGCAGGTCTTTGGGAGAGAAAAAGACAATGCCTTGAGGTAGGTCGGGAATTTGAAAGGCCTATGGCAATGCCTCAAAAATATCAACTTTTCTCACTTAAGTTCAAGTCCTGTCAAATCACCGCAAAAACATCAAACATTCTATGTCAATCAAAATTCAAAGATCATCCTACCTTGATCGGGCTTTTAGGGGGTCAAAGGAAGTGCCTATGAGCAGGTTGGGGTTTTAGGGGTTCAATGATAGTGATCCAAAATGTTAACTTTACTCGTTTAATCAACTTTGTTTAAGACATCCCATTCACAGCAAGGGAATTTTACTCATATCAACCACACGGTCTCTTACAACTTGATCATCTTTCCAAGCTTAGCCTCAAGGTGATAGGACTTTTTTTGGGTCAATGACACTGAACACAATCTGATCAAGCTTTCAAGGAGTCATTGACAGTGATGTCACTTGCTCAATCTTGGGGAATAGCAGCACTCACCTTACCAACTCTAAGGGTCCCTCATCATTATCCAAGCCTTTCCATGTTGTTTCATCCTCAACTTAATTGAATTTCATCTATAATTTCAACACTCATGACTAATCTCCACATTTGATCTAGGACACTTGGGAATGCATATCTCTATCATTGCCAACACATGGATTTCATGGCTCATCAATTGTATTTTCATCACCTATAGAATGCAACACAACGATGAGAGCCTAGCTCCTCTCCCATCTTGTCATATACATATGCTGGTGTCTATTCTAACAAAGTCTATTCCATATAGATTGTTGGTACACCGACCTAGGATAACGTTGACATAGAAGAATCTCATCATCAAAGTTAACATACTTCAAAGCTGTAGGCAGTCTTGTAACTATTCAACCACTCCTTCACTCCTCTTGTATTGTCTGTATACTACCATTCTTTGACAAATACAAAAAATAGGAGAAAGAGCATATAGTTCAGTTTAGTATATAGGAGGATAGCCTTGGTGTTAACTACATCAAAACTCTTAGATCATGTATAGGACAATGGCATAATAAAATAAAAAAATAAAATGGTCATTGAAGTTTCTAACTTGTTTAGTTATTTGTCGTTCCTTGGTCTATTGTACTTTGATATAGTTCTTGGCTTCTATGAGTCATGTTGTCATATTTAACCTATTAAGTGGATCTACCCCTCGAATGCTATTCTGGGACTTGGATCACAATAGGTGAGTGTGTACAATTGACTCAATGTGTCTAGGAGTCTAATTTGTAGATTCATTGAGGTTATCTCTACCTCTAACTCATGAGTTAGGTTGAGTACTTGACAAGTCTCAACACAATCATACAAATTTCTTTGTCCATAACAAGCTGATAATTAATGAAGGATGTAATGGCTGCACAAAAATTGTAATGGTGAATTTGCAAATGTTGGATATGGAATTTCATAATTCTTTTGAGTTTTTATTTATGAGTTCTTTGAATCATTTAAAGAACATCGCAGATCATATTAAAATTGCTGTAGTGTCATTGATAGCACAAAGAAGTCAATTCTCAATGTGACAAATTCAAAGGGGTGAGGAATAAGAGTTCAGTTAAACTAAATTTATTGAGTTTCATCGGACATGTCAGTTTATCATATTAAAATTTAATGTCTCTTTAATCCATGCCAGTTCCTATTTTAGCATCTTTTCAGCAATGTTATAGTACAAGATCCATACTCCAAGAGCTGATGCCTATCCATACAGAACTTTAGAAAATCTCCATAAATATCTTGATTTTCTTAACTTGATAAAATTGGACATTATACACGGTTTTTTTATAATGATGAAACTTTAAACTCTTCTTGTCCTATATTGTAGAATATTAACACAGTATGTGTTTGACACTTTGATGTGTCCCTTAATGTGAAGAACTATTTTCCAATGGAATATGTTCAATCGAATCTTCTTTATATAGCTACATAAATTGAATCTAAGTTTACATTTGACTTTTAAAATTAGAAGTAACCTATATGAAATGTTATGCTTAGTTGGTAGTGTTGTGAGGTATTCACACATCGCCCCATCGCAAATGGGGACCCCCACTTTTTCCTGCTTTCTAGGTAGTGTTAGGGTCCTTAGCTAGTAGCTTTTGCATTAGAGGGATATAGGTGGTCATAAGGCCAAGAGTCAAGTGGATAGTATTGTGTAAGGTGTGAGATGAGTAAGTCGGAACTTTCACTTCATGTACATACCCTCAGGAGCGTACTTCATGACCATCACCCTTGGGGCAAATTTCCCTTAGAGGGCCTTATTTGAATGTGTGTTGGAATATTTGAATGAAGATAGTGAGCATGGTTTTGATTTGAGATCACTCATTCTTTAGAGCGAAGTTTCCTTCATGTGCTCCATGATAGGAGCGAATTTTGCATTTTAAACCTTCATGAGGTTAATTTGACATGTTTTGTGAATGAAAGCTTGTAAAATCTAAGGATTGACATTGAAGTAAAGAAGGAAGGGTCCATTTTGGTTTTCTTTTCATCTTCATGATCTCAACCACATGAGCGAACTTCACCTTCAATCCTATAGGAGCGAATTTCATGAGTTGAAGGAGAGGAGCGAATTTCATGACTTGAAGGAGAGGAGCAAACTTCAGGAGTTAAGACACATAAGCGAACTTCACATTTCAAGGTATATGAGCGACTTCAAGAATCAAGGGAGGTGAGCAACTTCATGTTTCAAGGTATATGAGCGACTTGCAAACTTCACAAAATGGACTAGATGAGCGAACTTCACATTTGAAGGTATATGAGCGAACTTCATGACTTAAGAGATATGAGCGAACTTCATGACTTAAGAGATATGAGTGAACTTCATCAACTCCACCACATGAGCAAATTTCATGTTGAACTTCATGATTTGATCTATATGAACGAACTTCAAGGATTGAACCCCATGAGCGAACTTCATGAGTTGAAGGGGAGGAGCGAACTTCATGAGTTGAAGGAGAAGAGAGAACTTTGTGAGTTGAAGGAGAAGAGAGAACTTCGTGAGTTGAAGGAGATGAGCGAACTTCATGACTTGAGGAGGATGAGCCAACTTTAGGAATCAGCCCGTTTGAGCGAATTTCATGTTGAACTTCAGGAATCATTCCACATGAGCGAACTTCATGATTTGGGGTAGATGAGCGAAGTTCACATTGATAGTAAAGGAGTGAAAGGGATTTGAAAACATTTACATTGAGTTGATTCAATTTAAAACAAAGTTCATGAACTCCACCACATGAGCAAACTTCATGTTTGAAGCTAGATGAGCGAACTTCAAGGATTAAGATAGATGAGCAAATTCTGTCAATAGTCTAGTCGGCCAGCCTAAAAAGATTTACTAATTTTATTTCATTACACTAAGTCGGCCTATATGGGAAATGACACAATCTTCCCCTAATCGCCTATAAGAGGAAGCTCAAGCAATCATTTCAAACACCAATCAAATCCAACTCCTCTTTCTAATCAGCAAACTTCAGGAGCAGATTAGCGAATTTTATCAACAAGGCAATGAGTTCATACATAATCTACAATGAATTCAGGCAAGCATCAGGGCAGGAGTAGTTCTTTTTTCCTTCCTCTCCTACCTCTGTAGTTCGGTCTTTCTTCCCCTGCGCCTCAACATCAAATCTGATCCAGAAGCAACGACTCCAATCAATAAAATTCACAAAGGAAGAAGCAAATTCATCGAGGAAACAACAAATTTTCTCAAACCAAGGAGCAACCTCCTCTATAGATGCCCTTGTTAAACTTGCAAATCACATAATTACATCAAACTAGGAGGTTATAATAGAAGGAATATCATATGTATTTGATGCTTGCTTGTTTGTTATGCAGGAGATGAAGAAAGAAATTAAGGAGATCGCATTGGAGGAGGAATGAAACAAGTCGCTTGAGGATCAAATTTCAACATCAAGGGAACTTCATAGACAAACACAAGAAGGTGATTACACAAAAAGCATTCACTTACTCAAAGACAGGATCCACAACACCAACAACATGAAAGGAGTCACAAAGAAGGAATTCCAAAGGAGAGAAGCAATGGTGACATCAAGAGTTCATTCCAAGGCAACATCAATACTTCAAAACTAAGAGGAAGACAAGATCCATACCTTGCACCTTTATGATTGAAGCCCTCAAGAGGATAGTTTCAGAAGAGTTAATTAAAGATTTGAAGATCATCATCATCATCGCTGAAGCTGGATAATGTTGATTATCAAGAAATATTCCTTCATGATGATCTATCAAGCCTACAAGTGCAAGTTGAAGGTCGAATCCTAGTCATCATCCCAGTCACTATCTCTACCAATCGAAGAAGTTCCACATCAACATGTCCAAATTCAATGTACTCGACTCACTCGTGATGGCACAAACTTTGAGACACCTACCCTTATTATCTATTGGTCATGCCAAAGTGTTGTAATTATTTCATTGGCCAGAATTAAGTTTGTTGTAACAAACCCTAATTAGGGTTTTCATTGTAAAATCTCGGCCATTGATCTCAAATTGATCTAAGCCATTGAATTGTATTAAGAGCATTATAATAGGTTAAAACTCTTCATTTAAAAAGGAAAATAGTTAGTAACAGGACGAATTAGTGAATAAAAATAGAATAGATTAGGAGAATGGAGAGTTGTTGTTATGACTTGTAAATGAGATACTCTTTTCATTGAAGTTGTGGTGAAATTTGTTATTTCAACAAACCTCATGGTTCTACTTCTCAATTTATTTTCATGTTGATTAGATTGAATGGAAGGATTTGTTGAATGTATTTGTGTGGAATCTGTTTATTCCATACCGCTAGCCTCTTGCTGATTGTAAGTGTGCCTTGCGTTGTCAACTGGAGTGATATGAGCTTAAATTCAAATCCTTATGCGTCCATTGTTTATGCCTTAACTTGAATGGTGAGAAATGTTTGATGGTAATGATTTGAACATGTTTGAAACGTCCTTAAAAGATTTCACTGAGTTTGTGTCAAATTGTTTAGTTTGATGGTGAGACCTCGTTCAGTAGGATTCCATCTAATCATTCATCAATGTTCTTACATTTTAGGCCTTAGAATAGACTCTCTCAACCCTTTCCTTTTGCCCCTTTTTTTTTTTGAACTCAAGTTAGTTTAGGATAAAAAGCATCACAAGATTGCAACATCAGATGATCGAGTTCCAGCGATTCAAGTGTTCAACAATTCAACGTAAGTCCCTTTGTGATACCAGCAATCACATCGACCAACTGTGCTTATCCACACGTCGTGACTCGACATACCAGAACCTTGGAGTTATCTCAAGTGATCCTTAAGCCAATCTTCAGCACTTGAGTAACTTTGTTCAAGAGAGGATAAGATACTTTTGGATATTTTATTCTGTGTTCGCATGTGCATGAAAAACACATCAACAGGTAGAAGGGAGAATTTCTTTTAACTTGTAATTTTGTTGTTGATAATTGTCTATTGACTAAGATAGCCCTAAATTTGTATTATGTTTGTACATTTTATTTGTAGTTGAGTAGCACAAATAAGTACTCAGGATTTCATTTCGCATTTGCATATTTTATTCTTACTCAAGTAACACTCATGAGCATAGTCCAAAAACTTGAACTTAGCTAGGGCAGCCCAATAATTTGACTCAAACTTCAGGTAAAACTGGGAAAAAATATAAATTACATAGATAACTTAAATAATTCATGAGAATCATAATGAATGAATTTTCAATTTAGAGAATACAAAGTCTGAAAATTACTGAAATATTCATTATAAAGGGAAAAACAGTTATTTTTGTTATTTCAAACCAAATAAAGGGGAAAAACCAATATTTTCCCATCCAATACAGCATGGAAAAATGTTTTCTTTTTTTCTTTTTATAATTTCTCTTCTTTTAATAAACCATAAATAATTTTTTTTAATAACCTGACCATTAATTCATGCCATTGAGATCCAAATTGCTCACTGGTTGGAAAATTTTTGAGTGGTCATGAGTGTAGTCAGTACTCTCTGAGTTATAAGTCTATGCTCACTAGTACTTAGAGTCCTTAAACAGAAAAAATATTGTTCCTCTTAAGTTGTCACCCATGCTTATTAAATACAAAACATCCCAAATCTTTCAATGTGCTAATTGATGTGTGCACCTTCTCTCACTGTTGTTGACAACTTGATTATGAAATGAATCTCTCTGGTTTGTAGTGAACTTTTAGTGTGAAGCTGGTTGAGAGGTTGAATTTTTGATAGAGATTGTGAATTAGACCACTCTAGGCAGTTTACTCTCTAAGAAAAGAAAACTGATTACAAGAAGTGTACTATGTAAGAACTGAAAATTAATTACAAACATTGTTCTCTCTTAGGAGAGAAACCAGATGAAAATTTATGTTAACCTGTTCAGTTTTTCTTTAACTATAACACTTCATAATCCACTTTTTTCCTATTGAAAAAGTCTGACAAAAGTATCTCAAATCGGCATTATAGTGTTCTTAAGCTACATGTTTTTGGAAAATGGTTGTTAAGTACTACAATTTGTTTTATGGAGTTTTGCAGGCATGTAGAATGTAGTTTTTTTCATCATCCACTTTAATTGCAGAGAAATCAGGCTATCCTGTCTTAACCAGACTCTCTTGAAGTGTGGAGTAGACAAGTTATCAAAAGATGATGTGCAGAAATTGTCATGGGAATCATTTGAGGCAAAGATTGGAACTTGGATCCAATGTTTGCAGATTGCGGTAAGTAGAATTCTCAATCACATTTTATTTATTCCATTGATGTTTTCAGTCTATTTTCTTGATTTATGTGAACATGCATTATCACAAACATAAGCCCATTGATACAGTACTGATTTTTGAACATTTTCTGTGACATTGTTTGAGAAATTTAATGCTATGTTTGATCAATTGGTATGCTATCATACCATAGGTCTTTAGGATTTCTTTCTAGAATAATAGTAGTGCAAAATTATGGTGTACAGTTGCAATGGACCTTTTTTCTCTTTCTACATTAGGAACTGGTGGTGTCTGATCTATTGAAGACTCGCTTCATTGGCTTTATGGAAATTTTGTGGACAGGAAAATGAAACATATCTATATTATTATCAGATAAATATTACATATAATGCAACACCATCAGTTATGACTGTAGCCAGATAATGTCTGATAACCTGACTGTAATTCAGGTGCTTGAATTTATATCTTCATAATGGTCCTAATATTAATCTCCCGATAACTGAGTGGTAGCTTATTTTTCCTCCTATAATAATTATTCACACTGAAACTAACATACAAACAAAAGTACATTATCTCAGTCCTTTTTGTTTAGTATCCATCACATAAATGAATCCAAGAAGCATTTGTTGTCCTTAAAATGGAACATCATAATTTTGAAAAGGAAATTCCACATATCCAAAAGAAGAGCTCATTTACCCTTCATTGGTCTGTCATTGATGTCTGCTTCAATGACAACCCTTGCCTCCAACTGGCTGATTTCTGTCAATTTCGTAAAGCTCTTATTAGTTGTTGTATCCATGCAATTTTTTTGTTGCTGTATTGAGTCATCTTTTAAGCCATAAATCTTGTTGCCTCATTTGTAATTCAAGATTGAGCTCTTGTTCTGAATGGTTTTCAATGTTCTCCTTGTCATTTTTAGTTATCACCTTTTCTAGGCCAACAAAAGAAGCTATCTAGTGCATCAAGCAAGGTGGATATGGAATCTTGGATAATAAAGGAATTTATGTGTTATTTGGATTGGTGCATCTTCACCTTGACTTGTTCCTTTTCTTCCATAGGTGGCATGTTGGAGGATGAGAGTTATTGCTTGAGATGGTGGTCACCTTGGTTTTATTATAGGTATCTTGATTGAGCACAAGAGCAAGCTTGAGATTCGTGAGAATGTTAGGATTAGGTGTTGTACACCACATAACATGGAGTATTTTAATTATGTAAACTAAACAAATATTTATTTTTGGTGCATCTAGAATATGTGTTTAATCACATTAGATATTAATTTGAGTTCACTTGTAAAGTTTTATGTAACATTGGGTTAATTATTTTTTGGGATACATAATAATTAATTATTATTGTGGAAAGGATATTTAATAATGTGATAAATTAGTATCAAAAAGTAAATGAAAGGTCAATGGTTTTGTGACTCATGGTTTTGAGGCCCACGGTTTTATCTTACCACTTTGTTATATTTGTGTCATCTTGAATCTATAAAAGAAAGCACATGTTTAGTGGCTATATCGTGTTTCTCTTGTGAGTGTTGTTACCTATTTTTCACTTATAGTTGAAAAATATTTTGAGATATGCTTGTTTTTACAAAATGGAACAAGTACATATTACTTCTGCTATATTGCATTCCAACTACACTAAGGAGGAATGAACTAAAGATTGCATTTCAATACTTCTAGTTCATAACAGCAAAAGAGAGAGACATCTCATCTAAAAAATGAAGTATTTTATTGATATTCAAGCATGCGTCTCACACAAAGAGTTGTGAGACTAGCTACATGCATCAGGTGCAAGAAGGAAATACATAAGCATGTATACATGAGTACAAAATAAAAGAGAGCATGTTGAGAGTGGAACCAGTCATTGCCTGAATGACTAGTACGGTTGGAGTAGCCTTGATGTTTCCTTTGTCTTGCTGCTTCATCCTTGTCTGCATCTGCCTTCCTTCTGGTATTTGCAAAAGAGTTAAATATGCAATGAGTTAGAACATTTTGTTCTAAGCAATGGCTGATTACATTCCTAACATGTATACTAACGCATGCATGTATATATAGTCCCTACATGCACCAGGTGCATATAGTCAGCATCACGAAAGATCTCAGGAAAAGCAAATATCAGATCAAAAGAAAATCCTCATAAATGTGCATATTATTTCTAACATGTTTGCTTCATGTGCAAGACTAGGAAAAGGTAGCTTGCTGTGTAATATCTCCAACAATTTTTTCAATTTGTTTCTAGTGGCAATCACAACAAGAACCCGTTAAGGTTAGGAAATCAAGATACAATAATGCTGAAGTTGTAACCCTTCCACTTTCTGATCACCAAGTGCCCAATATGGGAAGGTGAGAGCATACGGTGTTGAGGGGATCATTAGCTTCAAATAACTGGAAATAATACAATGCTTGGGCGGCAAGCCAGCCCCTTCCACTTTTTAGCGGGATATGGAGAATATTGAAGATCACTTGGCGGTAAACCAGCCAAGGATAATACAAGAAACTGAGAAACAATCACTCTACCGCTTATGCAGCGGGAGGACTAGAAATGAAATTCACTATCAACTCCACCACTTATTTAGCGGGAGGACAACATTACAATCAACTCAACCGCTTATGCAGCGGGAGGACAGTATTATTAAATATTCAAAATAGGCGGCTAAGCCAGCCTCTTCCACTTATGCAGTGGGACTACAAGCAATAATCCAAAAGACAACTGTCAGTACTACTAACTAGCTTTACAATGCACATTATGGATTATCAATACATGAAATATCACTACCCCAAAGATAGGCGGCATAGCCAACCTCTTCCACTTATGCAGTGGGACTAAGAAATAACATAACTTTGTTGTTAGTACTACTAACCAACATTACAATCATATAGAATGAAGAATCAAGTGCCATAACAAGTCCAACAGCTACAACAATAATAGATAATCACTGCCAAACCAACTTAGACTACTCACACCAAAAAACTCTTCTAACACACAACTATGAAATTCTGAAAATCCATAACATGCACAGAAAACACGCAGACCAGCAAGCAACGGACACCCCAAAATGCTCATAACTTCTCCAAATCAACTCCGAATGACACAGAAATGGAAGCAAATGAAAGCTATGACTAAGGCGATACAACCAAAGACTCAAACCTGCACTGCGAACACCACAAACAGCCAACACGCAACCCAAGGCAGCCAAGAGACGGTACGACCCAGTTGGAAAGTTCAATTTGCTGCCAAAAATCAGAAAGAACACCAAAACAAACGCCAAGGTAGAAGAATGATCGCCCTCCAGATACGCTTCCAATGAGCTATTACCCAGAATAATCGATTGCACAGGCAGGGAGATACAATTGAATCTTCGCTTCAGCCACACCAAAAACCAACAACACTGAAATCCACACCACACCAAAAATCTGAAAATGCACACTAAAATCGAACCACACATTCAGAAGATCCAATCACAACTAGGAGTGATATCTCACACTCGAAGTCTGTCAAGAGCCCTAGGAGGTATTCACGCTCGAAGATTATCTGGAGTCAATCCGATAGCATAACAGTGTAAATTGTCTGAGATACCAAAATGAGAGCCCAAGTCACTTATTTATAACTTTTTGCCAGCTAAACTCAAATTCAAATGCACTTTAAATACGCCCAAACCAAATGCCATTCCATTTCATCCACATTTGGCATTTCATTTCATTTCATTTCCTTGCACAAGTTCGCCCAATTCACATTTACCCAAAATTGCCCTTTTTAATAAATATAAGTGTCATAAAATTAAAACAATGCGAGACATGCAATGGATTTCAAAGAATTGATTAACAGAATGAGCGAGACGCTCATAAATAATACAAGGATATATACAAGAATAACAAGTTTCTAATAAGAAACTACTGAGAAGATCGAAGACGATCTAACTAAAATAGAATATACACTATTGAGCATTAATACTAAAATTAACATTATTTTAATATTCTATTACCCTCCCTTAATGCTCAATCTATTAACTACACCTTTAGACCCCCTGAATTTTACAAATTTATCAGGACCAAGGGGCTTGGTGAAGATGTCTGTTGGCTGCTCCGAGGTAGGAACATACAGCAACTGGATAGATCCGTCTTCAACCAGCTGTCGAATATAGTGACAATGAGTTTCCACATGCTTGGTTCTTTCATGGAAGACTGGATTCTTGGCGAGTTTGAGCACTCCCTGATTATCACAGAACAAGGGAGTAGGACCTGCCTGGGAGACATGCATATCCGCAAGCATTCGTCGAAGCCAAACCGCCTCACAAGATGCCTTAACTGCTCCCCGATACTCTGCTTTTGTCGAGGAGAGAGCCATTGCCTGCTGCTTCTTACTAGTCCATGTGACAGCACCAGATCCCAAACTAAACACATACCCTGCTGTAGACTTACGGTCATCAACCGAACCTGCCCAGTCAGAATCTGTGTAACCACTGAGTATAGGATCAGAACTTCGAGGGTACAGAAGTCCATAATCAGGAGTGCCACTCACATAACGTAGCACACGCTTCGCTGCTATCCAATGATCAGCCTTGGGAGCTGTCATGAAGCGTGAAATGTAGCTCACTGCAAAACTGATGTCAGGTCTAGTGGCAGTAAGATAGATGAGGCTGCCCACTAGTTGCCGGAACAGAGATTCATCCACAACTGGTGAAGATGACTGAGCTGAAAGTTTGAGCCCGGGTTCCATAGGAGTAGAGGCATGTTTGCAATCCTGCATTCTGAACCTGTCCACAAGACTTCTGGCATACTTGGACTGAGAGAGAAAGATACTGTTCTTAGTCTACCAGACTTCAACTCCTAAGCAGTAATGTAGAAGTCCCAAATCTGTCATATCAAAGGTGCGGCACAAATCCTGTTTGATCCCAGTGATCAAATGTGCTGAACTGCCAGTAATGATTAAGTCATCCACATAGACAACCACAAACAGAATATCATTACTAGAATGCTTGATATACAAGTTTGCATCAGATGGGCTCTGCTGAAAGTTATGATCTGTCAGGTACTTATCAATTTTCATGTACCAAGCCCGAGGAGCTTGTTTCAGACCATAGAGTGCTTTGACTAGTCTACAGACCTTCTGTTCTTGACCAGCAAACTTGAATCCTGGGGGTTGCGTCATGTAGACTTCTTCCAGTAAGTCACCATTCAAAAAAGCACTCTTGACGTCCATCTGATGGACTTTCCAACTGAACTGGGCTGCCAAGGCAAGAACGAGCCGTATGGTACTCATTTTGGCTGTAGGAGCAAAAGTCTCCTCGTAGTCAATGCCTTCTTTCTGTGAGAACCCACGAGCAACAAGACGAGCCTTATACTTGTCTAGGGTTCCATCAGCTTTGTATTTTACTTTGTACACCCATTTGCAGCTAATGGGCTTCTTCCCTGAAGGAAGATCAGAAAGGGCCCAAGTGTGATTCTTCTGAAGACTCTGGAACTCAGCTTCCATAGCCTGTTCCCACTTAGGTATACCTTTAGCCTCTGAGTATGTCTGAGGCTCAAAAACACTGTGTATGTTAGCCATGAGAGCAAAATTGACTGTATGCTGCTGTTTGCTCTTATTATGGGAGGTTCTATCCTCAATGAGCTCAGTATCCCTGAGATCACCAATGGTCTTGGCCCACCATTTAGGCCGGAGAGTAGAAGTGTGAACATCTGGAGGAGCTGGAAGAGGCTCAGGATCAGGAATAGGAGCAACAAGAGGAGGATTATTCTCCGGAGGGAACTCAGGTAGTGCATCATCGAAAATAGATTCTGCATCATCCCTCCCATCAGGCGAACCTAATGGAATAAGAACACTGTGAGGTTGATCCTCAGAACTCTGCTCAGAAGAAGGGGACTGAAGGAATCCTCTGTCTTCATCAAATACAACATCACGACTGAAGATAAGACGTTCAGTGTCTATATCTATCAGTCTGTAGGCCTTATGGTGATCATTGTATCCTGTCATCATGAGTTTCTGACTTTTGGAATCCAACTTGGAGTGCTTAGCATCTGAAATCCAAACATAGGCAACAGAGCCAAAAACCTTCAGGTGGCTGATCTTAGGCTTCCGACCAAACCAAACCTCTTCTGGAGTCTTCCCCTTAACAGCTTGAGTAGGGGAACGGTTAAGAAGGTAGACAGCAGTAAACACTGCTTCAGCCCAATACTTATTCGGAACACTCCTGTGTTGTAACATAGAGCGAGCCATCTCAACAATCATACAATTGCGACGCTCGACAACACTGTTTTGCTGAGGAGTGTAGGGTGTAGTCAATTAGCGTTTGATGCCATGGGTATCACAGAAGTTGGAGAATGCAGAAGAACAAAATTCCCCCCCGTTATCTGTCCTAAGAGTAATGATACTATGTCCAGACTCTTTTTCAACAAAGGACTTAAACTTCTGAAAGATACTAAATACATCTGATTTATGTTTAAGAAAGTACACCCACATCTTTCTACTAAAATCATCTACAATAAGCAAAAAGTATTTGCAACCAGTAACAGAAGATGTATTCATAGGACCACAAATATTAGCATGAAGTAATTGAAGTACCTTAGATGCGCGCCAAGACTTTCCATGTGGGAATGAAGTCTGATGCTGTTTGCCAGCTTGACAGGTGCCACATACTCCAAGATGCTGAGTCTGAATATCAGGTAACCCTGAAACAAGTCCCTCCCGAGATAGCTGAGAGAGATACTGAATGTTGAGATGTCCATATCTCTGATGCCACAAAGTGCTGAGAGGAGAAAGACGAGCTGCCAGAGCCACTTCAGGAGAATCACCAGTGTCAAGAAGCCTATATAGGCCATGATCCTCTAGACCAACAGCAACAGTAAGACGAGTCTCCCGATCAATGATGGAACACTTGTGAGCACTGAACACCACATCTAGTTGAGGAGAATTCCTCATAATCTAGCTGACAGAGAGCAGATTAAGTTCCATTCCAGGAACATAGTACACATTCAGAAAAAGGAGAGTCCAGCCACCAGACTGTATCTGAACAGTGCCTCTGCCGACAACTGTATACTCCTCACCTCTGCCAAATACAACGGAATCACTGAAAGGTGAGAAGTCTGTAAACCAGTCACGCTGATGAGAAAAGTGATGTGATGCACCAGAGTCGATGTACCAAGCAGAAGACCTGGCATGATCTGAAGACCTCTTAGCCATAAAGGCATAAAAGGCAGACTCTTTCTGCTCGGAATGTTCAGCAACATGCGCCTTCTGGTGTGACCCTCCCTGCTTCTTTTGTTCAGAAGCGAGCCTCTGACGGCAATCTTTCTTCATATGGCCGTACTTGTGACAGTAATTGCACTGCACATTCTTCTTCTTACCTCCATCCTGTGTCTGAGAAGAGCCTTTCTGCTAAGAAGACTGAGAGGAATGAAATTTGCCTTTATCCTTGTGAAAGGATTGAGCTGTAAAGGCATTTTCTGAGGAGGCTGATGTAGTACCACTACCAAACTGTTGTTTCCAGCGATCCTGCTGTAGAAGTTTGGTGCACAATTCAGAAAACTTCAGATCAACATTAGTGGAAGTAATATTGAGGGTCTCAATGAAGTGTTCATACGATTTCGGAAGACTTTTCAGAGTGATTACTACCATGTCTTCTTCTCCATAGTCCGACCAATAGCTTCGAGCTGATCTCGAATGTCCTTAATCCTCGTGAGGTGTTCCTGTAAGGACATACGTTCGTCCATCATAATGGAGAACAACTGATTCTTTAGAAAGAATGCTCGGCTCTTGTCGGATGTCTCATGCAATTCCTTCAGATGCTTCCAGATGTTGGAAGCTGTCTTGCCAGAAGGAATCTGCGGTAACTGATCATCAGTCACTGAGAGTTTGAGAAGCATAACTGCCTCTCGATTGCGTTCATCAAACTTATCTTGATCTGCACCAGGTGTACCAGGACTGAGCTCTTTTCCCAAAACAAGCTGGTCAAGATGCCTATATTCAAAAATGGTCAACATACGTTGTTTCCAGATGTTGTAATTGTGGCCATTAAAGCGTTGACTGCCTTCTAACATCAAGTTGGTTAGAGAAGCCATTTGCATGTTTCCCAAAAAAAATTCTCGGTTGACCCAAAAAAATCCAAAGACAACCCAGAAATGCGTGCGAAAAACCTAGAAGGAATCTGTTGTCAGAATCTAGATCCGCGGGCTCGAAAATCGAGGCACGAAAATTGAGACACACAGAAAAAATGGACAACTACCCAGATTGGTGTTCGAAAAACCCACCAAGAATCTGCAAGAAAAATTGATTTTCGATAAAAACTGAAAGGTTAACACCTTAATCGGAAATTGCAGAAGATCGTGGGAGCCATGGATGTCATAGAAAATAAATGGCGTCGCCGAAGGTTGCAGGTCGCGACGCCGGAGGTTGCAGACGCACCGAAGGTTGCAGGTGGAGATCGTAGACGGAACACCGGAGATGACAGATGGAGGTCGCGACGCCGGAGATGACAGACGGAACACTGGTCACGACGACCTTGCAGGTCGCGCGAACACAGGTCGCGAAAGAAAAACGCGACGACCTTGCAGGTCGCGCGAACACAGGTCGCGAAAGATAAACACGACGACCCTGCAGGTCGCGCGAACACAGGTCGCAGACACACGACGCCGAATGATGCCGAACACAGGTTGCAGGTCGTGAAAAACAGGAGCTAGGCAACGGAAAAAAACCTTGAAGGATTTTTAAAACACCAGAAAAAATTTCGAAAATTTCCACTAATTGGAATTTAGAATTAAAAAATTTCCGAAAACATTTCTCCTATAGCTCTGATACCATAAAACAATGCGAGACACGCAATGGATTTCAAAGAATTGATTAACAGAATGAGCGAGACGCTCATAAATAATACAAGGATATATACAAGAATAGCAAGTTTCTAATAAGAAACTGCTGAGAAGATCGAAGACGATCTAACTAAAATAGAATATACACTATTGAGCATTAATACTAAAATTAACATTATTTTAATATTCTATTAAAAATAAAGTGTAAAGTGGGCGCCCAACTATGACTTCCGAATAAAAAATATTACTAAGGCAATATACTTAGAAAATCGCCCCATTTGCCTTGAGTTATAATTTAATTATTAACACCGTGACGACTCCCTTGAAGTAATATGCAAATTTCGCCCAAATAGACTTAGGATAAAATTAATGTTTTCTCCCTTCCTAAGTCGTCCATTCATAAAATAATCAAATATTAATACCGCATACCTAAGGTATTAATATATTAAAAATACCTTCTCCTCGAATACCGATTATTGCCAAATTGAGCGAGAGATTGAAGTGCTCGAAATCACCAAAACTGAACTGAGTTGGGGCTCTGAATTGAACTGCTAAAAATAGTCATCTGAGTGAATATGGGATCTTGCCAAAATAATACTACTAGAAATAGCTACTAAGCTGAGCTGCAAAATCCTTGCCAAGAATAGCACCAAAAAATGCTAAAAGACCAACTGCTCAAACTGACCTGCCGGAAATAGCCATCTGAACAGGCCTACTGATATCCTGCTAAAAATAGAACTGCTAAAAATAGTTCTTACTAAAAATAGCATACTGCTAAAAATAGTAAGTGTTTCCAAAGTGATTTTAAGCACATTCTGAGCAGTCATCGCACTTACTAAAAATAGTAAGTTTGGAAAAAGTCACCCGATGCAGATGCATGTCGAACCATCCTGAAGCTCTCTGAAAACCCAGAAAGAATCCAGAATCCAAACTGTCAAACTCCCACATATACCCCTTGAAGACACCAAAGAATCCTCCTAGAAAATAGGAAACCCTAATTTCTGCTCCGGACTAGCCTACGGGCCTCAAAACTAGGCTAACAGCCAACTGAACTAATCACTACGGAGAAGGGGACATTACAATCCGCCCTTCCCGAAATTGCTTATCCTCAAGCAATGCCACCACAACTCCATAAAATTTTAAACTAATCTACACCCAAGCAAATACGAGCCCAGGGTCCCATGTTCGTCTCAAGAAGAACCTACCATGCTGATGTTGTGCAACTCTGATCACATCAGTGAAAACATCACGCCAAAACTGCACTAACCTCCCTTGTAACTCCAAAATGTTACCATGCA
The DNA here is from genome assembly GCF_030272615.1 of Cryptomeria japonica. NCBI lineage: Eukaryota > Viridiplantae > Streptophyta > Pinopsida > Cupressales > Cupressaceae > Cryptomeria > Cryptomeria japonica. Next base: position 387,810,012 of record NC_081411.1, on the reverse strand, counting down.
TGATACTCAAACTGAAAATCCCTGAAGGATTGAAATCAATATCATGCATCATCTCGTGCCCATAAGGCTCTAAGTAATCAATATCAACAGTGCCACTGTCTATCACAAGCTTGGGCAATAGCAAATATGGTCTACTCAACTCACGATCAAACTCCACAACACATCAACATATGGTATCTAACAGAGCCACGACTGTCAATGTGACTTCGCCAAATCTTCCCGCAAGGAGGAAAACAATCATTTGCAGGAGCTCAACAAACTCATTCTTATAACTTCACATGAATCTATTAGGCCTCAATGGAATTATTCTGATAAAACCATGGAGACTTCTGAAATCTTTTATAGTTCCCACTCCAAACACCTCAGAATAATGAACCATAGAAAGAAAAGGTTCGTTGTCCCAATCATAAGTAGAAGAGAGGGCATAAGAATAACCACTAGTTAGAGCTTGAACACTATCCATACACAGATACCGACTGCCCCAACTTGCCATACCTGTTATCTGAGACCATAAATCCATCCTGCCAAGAGACTGCGAAGTTTGAAAAAGAGTACACCAACAACCCACCAAGTCTGAAATGATTGACTTGATATCTGATTTCAGGAAAATCAGCATCCAAGAAGATGAACAGCTGCTGCAACACAAGAAATCATCGTCCAAAATAACACATATGCTCACGTTCAAGGCTGGAAATATCTTCTCTAGTGACTCCAACTCCGCATGGAACCATCCTTTGCTTAGAATATCTTCCCAATCCACTAGTTGATAAGCAAAAGGAACCATCAAATGGCTGGTAAAGAAGGGAACAACACCATCAAGTCTGAAAATTTGTTCCTTATCCCTCCAAAGATCCTTCTTTCCACATGTAATAAGCTCCATTAGACCATGTTGACGATCTCGAGCTTGGATACCCAATTGAAAGTGATTTTCAATACACTGAAAAGAAAACTCAACACATTCCCAAGTGATAGTGAGGACCAAGTGCATACTTAAGAAATTGATGTCTCCTCTAGTGAACCCTTGTATGACAACTAAACTGTGTTTCGACAACACCTTGATGTCAAAGATATTGAAGTCATCCATCACGAAGAGAGGTTTATCATAACTTTTCTCAATACCCACTTCAAAGAAAGGATTATCAAGAACCTGGAAGCCATCCCACTCATAAGAATACAAAGACGGTGTACTTCTGACGGTCTGTAAGAAAAAAATAGAACTTTGTTTCTTGCAATTGCTGCTCCCATAGCTGCTCCAAGACTCTTGTCTAACTCCACCAACTAGCTGAAAATGCTCAATATCATAAATAGGATTAGACTTCACTAATTCTTTGAGCCTTTGATTACAATCAAAATTTCCATTCTTGTCTTCAATGACTCCTTGGTTGTCCCTAGTTTCACACCCCACATCATCCACGTGATGACATTGCTCAACACCAAGATCATGATCAACACTGTGCACTAATAGATCTGATTTATGTTCAAGAACACCATCAAACCCTTCAATATCAGGAGTCTTATAGACTTTTAAATCTGCTTCCACCCCATTGTCACTTTGATCAAACGAGAAGGCAGCCCCAAGATAAAGTGTAACGTCACCATTGTTTGCTGATATAGAATCCTCATCAAGTTCCATTTCATCATCTGGATCAAAGGGAAATTCATCCCACATGGTCTCCTCATCATCCTTACTTGCCTTCACACCTAGATCCCAAATACTTTGTGAAAGAAAATAAGGTTTTATATGAATTTCGCTCTGGACCCTTTGGAAGGGTCAGGAGCGAAATTCACCTTAGGCTATGATCCTGACTTCATTTTTTCGCATTTCTTCATTCAAACAAGTGTTTTTACCTTCATTCAAGGCTAGAAATGGGTTAGCTCATAGTTTGGGTCAAGGTGGAGTGTCTTGTAGAGGAATTCGCTCTGGACCCTTTGGAAGGGTCAGAAGCGAAATTCCTATTCTAGGCTCAATTCACCTTCAAACTGACTTGACTTTGTCTTATACTTGATCCTAGATCCATTTCCTTCCATATCCTTGCAAATTTGCTTGACCACTCTTTGACTTAGGCGAGATCCTGAGTCCTTGGTGAATTTTCGCTCTGGACCCTTTGGAAGGGTCAGTAGCGAAAATTGAAATTTGCTCTGGACCCTTTGGAAGGGTCAGGAGCAAAATTCTACATTTTGGTCTCTCCGTCAGGATTCATGTATGGAATATAACATTAAAGTATAAGTGACATTTCCTTATATCTTTCTTCTTTCTTATACTTTAAGTTATATTCCATATATACTGTCAGGATGTTTGAGAGTGGTTTCGGACCTCCAGGAGTTATAATGCAAAATCTAGTTTTTGGAGGATTCTTCAATTTTCCAGACTTAGTCAAAATTCAGGATCAGGAAGACATTCCAGACTTAGCCAAATTTCAGGGTATTTGAAGATTAGGATGACATTCCAGACTTCATCAGTCACCAATTTGACCTAACTCAGACCTTCAAGGGTGATACTCACTCACCAAGCAAGACACAATTAGCAACAAGAGCAAAACCAGGCCCTAAAGAAGACTCTCAAAGAAACCTTAATTTTGGGGCCTCGTGGACTCACCCTGGCTCAAGCAGAGCCTGCCATCCTAGCGATCCCTCTAGCAACACTTAGCATGCAAAGGCTAACAGACAAACGCTAAAAACCTAGAAAGCAAACCCCAGAAAGGAAAAAAAAGTAGGGGTCCCCATTTGCAATGGGGCGATGTGTGAATACGTCACAACAGGTATGTTGACAGTGGCTGTTCCAGACACATGACGGGTGACAAAAGTAAATTTCTTACTCTTAAGAAAATGAATGGAGGTAAAGTTAGGTTTGGAGGTAGTTCTTCTGCAAGAGTTGCAGGTATAGGCACTCTTGTTTTGAATGATGGTGAAACAAAAGTAGAAAATATGTTATATGTCAAAGGTTTGAAACACGATCTGTTAAGTGTAAGTCAGCTATGTGACCAAGGATATGATCTTTCTTTTAATTCAAATTGTTGTACTATAAGCAAAAATGAAAAAAATATTGCTAATGCTACAAGGGCGGCCAACAATATTTATATCCTTGATGAGTCTAACAGTGAGATGTGTTGTTTAAGTTGGTTTGATGAAGCTTGGTATTGGCATAGGAGACTTGGCCACATGAATTTTGAAAATTTGATTAAAATCAGCAAAAAGGTTGTAAGAGATATTCCACAGCTAGAGAAACCAGCAGATATTATTTGCAAAAAATGCCAGATGGGGAAGCAAACAAGAGCCACCTTTAAATCCAAAGACTTGTCCAGCTCCAGACCTCTTGAGTTAGTCCATACTGATCTCTATGGATAACTATAATACCCCCTGTCCAAATGGAGACTGAAAAAAAGGAATATTTGCTATCAAATCTATGTTATACTTTTCACTATTGTGCGTGTTATGCAGACAACTGTCTCAGTAGTTTTCAGTTTGATATGGAGGTGAACCTTTCACACAATTCTCATAGAAAATTCAACTACAAATGACTGTAAGTGAAATTATGATAGCCAAGAATGCATATACAATCAGATTCTGAAGTTCTCACCCCAATTTGGACTCAGTATCAGAAAGTTAAGTTTGCTGACATTATGTCAAACAGTTGGCATATGTCCTCAGAAAATTCATACAATGAAATTTAGACCAGATGCAATCTTCTATCTTTCCATTCAGATCAAGGTCTTATTACAATGTAATAACAATAGACATGACTCTTGGTTAACATCATATTAACTGTCAGCAAATCTGATATCAACAAATCTGAGTATATATGACAGCCATTAACACATAACCAAGAAATAGTACATGTAATAGCGATGGTAGAACCTGGTTACAATTATTCTTGAAGAAGGATGCAATAACTACCAACTTAGACTCCTTGGATGCCAGACCGAGTCACTCCATGAAGCCAACCTTGCTACTGTGAAGTATGGGCTCAGTACATGGAATAAGGCAGCCAAATTCACCTCATGAATCTTCCAAAATGATCGGCTAGCAGTATAAGATGAATCGCCCTCCTCAAAAATGAATTTTGGAAACCCAAAGCATGTGCTAGTAGTTAACATATGAGGTAACAGCAGTCAGGTCTATTTTCTGATTATAATTTATAAGAGGCCGATTCCTTACTAATATGCCTTCAAATGATCACCAAGAGAATCACCTTAAACCCTTGTTAAATCACCGACTTCCAAATGAGACTACAATGCATTAGATGATGCACAAAGAGCATAATCAGGGTTTATACCAGCTGGGTACGAATTTGGTTTGAATATGATTGAAGACCGTTCTTCAAAACTCTTCGAAAGTGTTCCTAAAAGGATCGCCCAAAGATCTCCTTACCAACACTGCCCTTCAAGGTGTAATATGCAGCTATAGTGATGCCATAGGAACCAAATCGTGGGTGTTGATGATGTGCTTCAGATTCATAACCTGCTGCAACTTACTCGATTTTTTTCCAATACAATACAAATAGGATCGCCCTATTCCCTTGGGCAAGATAGATGTCTTCAAACACCACAAAGATGCATCCACCATGTACAATGGGTAAAATCAAGGTAGTGTGAAGGTCTGATGCTAATGCCTCAAATCTGATATGAATAACTCAATAAGCCCAATGTGGAGAGCTGAGTGCTCCTCACTCACAAGCAACCCCTCAGAAGGTCTTTCACTCCCTCGGTTATGCAATCTATGGGAGTTTTCATTCCCAAAGACTCAAATCTGTAGACACCTTGCGGTCCTAAAAAACCCAAACAATTATCAAATCCAATTCCAATCTGCCTGAACATCAATCACCCTCTTCTATTTATCCTTTTCATTCATGAAATTCCTTCTAGAAGAGGGTAGGTACACTTTATCATTTATTAAGTGACTTTATAATATAATATTTTATTTTAGTCACTATTTAATTAAATTAATTAAATATAAAGTCACTTTTTAATTTTTAATTTATTTAATGACTTTATAAGAAATTAATTTAATTAATTTCTCCTTATCTCTCCACTTAGCCAAAAGGCTAAGTCTTCATAAAAGGCTAGGAAAAATGGGGACATTACAATCCGCCCCTCCTGAAATTGTTTGTCCCCAAACAATCTCACTTGCAAGAAAAACTCCACTCCACTTGGATCCCAAATGAAAAATTGTGCGATGTCGTTGTCAACATGAAAGAGCTCCTGTAACACCAACTGTATCTGCTGAATCAATTCAATCATCTCATCACGTGCCACAAAAGTATAAGCCTCAAAAGGAAGCAAGTCAAGTAATTGTCCATACTCACTCCCAACCTCTGCACAAAGTGAGTCATCAAATAAACCATCCAACATAAGTGCCTCTGAATTATGCATCTGAAATAAGTCATGCACATGAGGATCAAATGTGAAGCCATATAAATTCGTCACTATGTACTCCTCTGAATTTCCCTCCATGAATCCTGTTAGAAATTCCCATGTACTAGAGAAATTCCATACACCACTATCAATGCTCTTTTCAGGAAGAAAGTCAAGAGTGTGAGCATTGTCTAATAAGGCTCTTCTAATGCTATCCATCCTGCTTTGTTGATGAGATTGACCTGCCTTTTAACTTCCTGAAGACGTTGTCTTGCATTGGCAGCCACTAATTTAGCCCTTTTGGCTTTTTGCAACGATTCTTCGTTCATCTTTTCGTACCTCTTCATTTCTTCAATGCCAAAGTATACCAAACTAGCTCTCATATGCTTGATATTATTAGTATGTGTAGGGCTGCCATCAAACAAATCAGTGATAATGTCATGCCATTGTAAAGTGTTGTCTCCATCATGAATAATCAAAATACTAGTGGATGCTCCACTAAGTAGAGGATCAACTTTCACATCCCCCTCAAGTTTCCCAATCAATTGATGACGACTACTACCAAACAAGCTTTCTGACTCAAATTTAGCTCTGCGAAATGAGGCTGAATCAACATCATGAGAACCATCATATTTGCTGTCATCCATGCATACATCAACATCCAAGGGACTGATGCTATGTATCTCAACTGATGGCTCAACTGGCAAAGTAAAAGTTGTTGGTATGATAGTCTCTTCACCTACTTCTCCCTCTAGTGTGTGATCCTAGGACTCCATGCCAATAAGTAAATCTTCAAGCCTATTTTCTGAGGTCTGATTTGAAAAATCAGAATTGCCATGACATGAATCCTCATCATACCATGTGTCATTAATACCCAATTCTTGAGTGCTATCATGTGACAACTCAAGAATAGCATCCCGCATATGTGTAGATGTTGCTAACCCATGCGGATGCAAGGTATCATTACTGCTGCCATAAAAATCAGAAGTGTGAGGGGACATATTCACCATGCAATCATCTCCCAGGGCTGTCCTAATGACTTCTTGATTTCCCATACTTAGTCGAAATTTTACCTTCCTAGTGGAAAATCACTCTCCATCAAGAACTTGAATGGGGGAAAAATAGGGTCCATTGGAAATGTGGAGGAAATTCTCCGCCTATCAGGATTTTTGACTTTTAGACCACTAAAACATAGATTTTCATCAGGAATTTAATGATTCTTCCACTCAAAATCATCTAAACACTTCAAATTTCATTAAAACGCATCGGGACAGCCAAATTCTCAAAATTTGAGCGAGAAAACAAGGATTCCATCGGGATAATGTGCAAATTTGACTTGAATAACCTCCTAGGAGCAAGAAAACATCCCCTAAAGGACCTTTTAACAGTTAGGCACAAAAATATCTCCGACTTGGACACTTCAAAACTCGTTCATGTTCAAAAGTCCACAGTTAAACAAAATTAGAACCATCTAGACATCTGACATTTTACACATTTGATCCTATTCAAAACTCAAAACCCTAATTACAATAGGCATGATCACACTTCAAAATTTGAGACTCGAACACTTTGAAGCTCAAAATTGTCGTCTCACTACCAAAACCCTAAAAAAGATGTAGAAAGTAGGAAAGAGGGAGTCTTCGTTTGCAATGGGGCGATGTGTGAAAAGGTCACAACAAGACCAAAGGTTATGAGGTGAAAAGGGTGTGCGGTAACGAAAAGCCATGATGGCAAGGAAAGAAGGGAAACAAGGATTATGATAAGTGACATGGGGGTAAGGTAAGGGTTGCGGTGGGGTCATAAGGAGTTAGGAAAGGTAAGGATGGTGGGCGGAGGTAATAAGGGAGGTGCTGAGAAATGGGGAGTTATAAGGGAATAGCAAAGGGGTAATAGCAAGGAAGGGATAGGGTGTAGGAGCTAGTTAAGGGATTGACAATGGGTTAGGATAGGTAGGCTAAGATGGGGTCGGGGTTAGTGAGGGTATAAAGTAAAGTGAATTAGGATAGGGTCGTGGTACTAGAAAGGTATGTTAAGGAAATAAAGGGGTAAGGAAAATGGGATGAGGGTGAGAGGGTGTAAGAAATGGTAGGTATAAGAGGTAGTTAGAAAGATGGGAAGTGGGGTGATGGAAGGTAGAAGGGCAGTAGATGAAAGGAAGGGAATGGGAAGGGAAGTTAGAAAGTGGGAGGTATAAGGGATGAAAAGATAGAGGATGGAAGGAGAAGGATGGGTGGAAAGTTAAGGGTAAAGTAATGGAGCGTGAAGGGATATGGGAGGAAGGAAAGTGAAGTGGAAAGGTAGGAAATAGAAGGTGAAGGCATAGAGGGGTGGAAGGAAGAAAGTGGAAGGGTTGTGGGGTGAAAGAAGGTAGGAAGGGAAGTGATCAAGCTTGGGCACCCACTAGTAGTGCTGGGAGATGTAGGTCAAAAGCTTGGTTGGGCAAAGGTGTGTTGTACCTCACTTCATCCTAAAGAAAGAGCCTTGACTCGATCAACTCTTGACCAAATACACTTCTTCAAAGTGAAAGGCTAATAGAAAAAGACTAAAACTACCAACGGCTAAGCTAAGACAGCTAACCTAGAAAGAGAAAAAGTGGGGGTCCCAATTTGCAATGGAGTGATGTGTGAAAATGTCACAACACATCTCCATGCACTCCTATTTTGCATGATCATAAACTGACTTCCGCATAGCCAAAGAACAATACCAACCTTGAAAATCATTAATATTTCCTTCCTAAAAAACTCCCTCTTGGATTGTAATGTCCCCTTCTCCGCAGTGATTAGTTCAGTGGTCCATTGGCCTATTTCGGAAACCCCTAGGCTATTTGGAAAGGAGAATTAGTGTTTCCAACTTTTGTGGAGTTTTTCTCGATCTTTTTAGGGTTTATCAGGAGGGAATTCTTCAGTTCTATCTATGGTTTCCTTCTGGGTTTTTCATGAGCTCCAGGGTGGTATAACATGCATTTGATTCTTTGGTGAAGTGAGAACTTACTGTTTTTAGTAAGTTAGGGCTTGGCTGTTTGGATGATGCTGTCTTTCGGAGCTTTCCAATCTCTTTCTCCAAGTGCGAAGATCATGTTTTTCGGAGGAGTATTTTATGACTTACTATTTTTAGTAAGTGGTAGTATTGAGCAATTCTATTTTTAGCAGTTTAGACAGGGTCCTGATCCTGTTGCAGTTTAGTGGTCTTCATTGCTCAGCTTCATCTTGGATTTTGTTGATAATCAGTATTGGAGTCATAAGTGATTTAATTAAATTTTATTTCCTTATCCTAAGGTTTAATATTTAATTATTTTATTACTGATGAATGATATATTGGGTGACTTAGGAAAATACATATTTATATCTAATATCAATGTTATATTTTCTTAAGTTAGCCGTTGAAATTTGAAGAATGCATTATGTTATTATTGAAGACTTAAGCAAGTTTGAACTTGTTTAAATTATTGGAAAAAATGCAACTTGGGCACCCACCTTGGGAAATGAAACGAAATGTCATTTGGATGCCATGTGTGAATGAAATGAAATGCAAATTGGAGGTGAATTTCAGGGCATTTACATTTGAATTTCAGAGGAAAAAACTATAAATATAGGTGCTTGGCCTCCCATTTGGATATCTTATGAAATTGCATTGTTATGCTGCCGGTTTGGCGATTGAAAATATGAGCTTCGAAGTGTGGCTTCCTAGCTAAGTCTCAATTTCGTACTTGGGAAATAGTACCTAGCTGTGTTTCTGGTATTTCCTTTGCTGTTAGAGAGTGTTTGCTGAGTGTGGAGTGTTTGGTTTGAATTTTGGAGTGTTTCCTTGCTGCTGGTCGCAGAGTTGCTGAAACCTTATTTCGCTCGTACCTCTTTACCAAGTGATTTCTTCATTTTGGGTACTGGATCTATCAAAACGTGGCTTGGAGACGATATAGTCTGCAATTTTTTAGTTGTTGTTTTCGAGAATTGGATTTTTAGTTGCAAATCGTACCTTTCAGTTGGGCCATACCATTCCAAGGGTGCATTGGGATGCGTGCTGATGTTTTGAGGCGATTGGACTGCAGGTTTTGTGTTCATGTTTCATCGTTCAGGTTATATATTTCATTTGCATTTGATTTGGTGTGTTTCTGACTTCATTTGAGCGAGTTATGATCATTTTGGTGTTGCCGGTTGAGACTAGTTATGCTTGTTTGACTTCAGATTTTTGGTACAGCTGCAGGAGCATGATTTGAGTTAAATTGTTATTTGTTTCTTGCTGTAATCTGCATTGGATATTATCTCTAATCTTCTCTTTCTGAATTGTAAGGTTAAGTAGTAGTACTACTAACCATTTCTGGTATTGCTTGCCCACTGCATAAGTGGAAGAGGCTGGCTTAGCTGCCTATTTGCTATGTAATTCAGTTATGAAGTTCTGTCCTCCCACTGAGTAAGTGGTTGAGTGATTTAATGTTTGTAATGGTCCTCCCGCTGAATAAGAGATCGAGTTGAGATTTGATGTGATTCAGTCCTCCTGCTGAAACATTGCGGTTGAGTGATTTATGTCTTGGTGAGTTGTTCACTTGGCTGGTTTACCGCCAAGTTTCTTGTTTACCTGTTAGATAAGTGGAAGGGGCTGGCTTGCTGCCCATTATTGTATTCAGCTTTCAGTTGGTTTATGGTGCTAATGATCCCCAGAACACCGTATGCTCTCACCCTCCCAGATTGGGCTCTTGGTGATCAGAAAGTGGAAGGGTTACTTTCAGCAGTATTGAGATTATATTTTCTAACCTTAACGGGTTATGGTGTTTGTTTGTAATCCTTATTGCATTAAAACAAAAAAAAATTATTTGGGATATTACATAGATCAACATGGACATAAGAATTAGCTTCAACACCTTGAGGCAAGGAATAGTCTTTTCTTGCACTAGTTGGAAATCTTCCCAAACTCCTTCCAAGTACTACATCTCGAATATGAGTATCTCTTTCTTATCAAATGCTTGGACAAACTGAGCTAGGAAATCATCTACTTGTTTTGAAACATCTATCCATTTTCCAACCTCCTAATATGTATTCCTCATTGCCTCATGATCAAAGGGGGATCCATGAGCAATAGCAATAGGTGAGACAAAGGTAGGATCCTCACGCCTTGGGGAATTTATCCCTTCATTATATTCCTTGAGTCTCCTGTTCTCACTCAAGCATCTCTTTCTTCTCAATAGATTTGTCTAATTGTGCCTCAATTGCCTTGACGGTATCATTAAGCTCCTTAAACTCTTGTTTCTTTGTAGTAGGTCCAAGGTCAATTGTGGTAACCTGATAATCCATAGAAGTGATCACATCTTTGGTCTTATCACCTGTTGAGACAACCACTTGTGCAATACGTGCTCTTGTATCATCTCTAGTAATCCTAGAGAACGTCTTAGCCTTCTCCTTCTCTTTTTCCTTACCAACCCCGGGTAGGAAGTTATCAATATCTTTTGTGGGCTGCACCTCTATCACTTTCTTCTTCTCCATGCGCTTAGCAACCAATCGGGAATGGTAGAAAATTCCATCCCATCTTCAAGGTGTAAATCTTGATCAAGTCCTCTCAAGACTGAAATACCATCATCATCTGTTTCCTTATCCTTAGTCAAATCTACCACATCATTGCCCAAATTGACCTCAAGTTGAACTATGGGAGATCTTGGTTGTTCTTCATCATCTTCATGTGTTGTCGATTGTGCTAAAGCATGTAAATCTAGATCATTCTCCAGGAGGATGTCTGTGTTGGAACCTTGTTCGGACTCATTGTCCTTCATGGACGAGGAACTTGTTGGCATGTTTTTTATGACAGCGCCTAACACAGAATAAAGTTGCCTAATGGTCACTTCACTTTCTCTTGATCAAAGTACAATTGCATGCTAAGATTGCAGGAAGTTCAAACAATCGACTCCAAGGTTCCTTTATGCTACGAACGTGACTCAGTTGGCTAATGTGATTACTGGTAATCCAAAGGGCCTTACGTTTGCATCGTTCTTTCACTTCTTTGTTGTGGCTAGAACTTGATTATCAAATATAGCAATTCTACAATGCTTCTGCTTCAAACAAACTAAAATGAACTGAAAATAAAAGGCAAAGAGTTAGAAAGGATCTAAATCTACTCCTAAGAGCAGTGATATCAATAGATAATGCTTTAGTGGACAAATTCCAAATAAACTAAGCTTTGCTTCGCCAAGTTTAACTACAACTCCGCAAGAATTGGTGCAATCTTCTGAGGATGTTGGAGGATTTTCACATTGAGAAAGTGCATTTGAATACCCAACACGACGCAATCCAAATGACTATTCACAATCGAACTTAGCACAAATTTGGGGGTTTAGCCTAACTTTACACTGCAACTTACAATCTGCAAGGTGCAAAAAGTATGAACCATGGAAATTCATTAAACACCATTACATTCTCCATTGAAACCAAATCACTTTATCTAACAACAGACAAAATAAAATTCTACTCTAAGTGAGGAAGGTGAAACCATGCAAGTTTTGAAAAAATAAATTAAGTGGAGACCATCAGTAAACAATGTTTCACTATTATTTTTTCAAAAACTTTATTTTTTCAGAAATTTTATCTTCAATTCATCCTTGGGTGTGATTTCTTCCTTGCTTGGAATTCTGGCTTGAAGGAAGGAATTTCCAACACTTGGCCAAATTTTCACCTTTTCCGAGAATTCTATCCCAAAGGAAGGAATTTCCAACACTTAGCCAAATTTTCACCTTTTCCAAGAATTTTGTCGTGAGGGAAGGAATTTCCAACACCTAGTCAACTTTTCTACTTTCTTGGAATTCTTCACCTTGGGCGCATTTCTTTCTTGAGGAAGGAATTTTTTGTGCTTTTTGAATTCATCACGTCCCGCAGGGAGCTTTTTGACCCATTTGCCACATTTCCTATTTTTTAGGAATTTTCCTAAAATTTAGGCCCTGAGTCCATTAGAGAGAGAAATCTCTCACGATTCCAAATCTGTAATTTCCGATTCTGATAAGATTCGGTGTCTAAAAATGGAAATTTTAAAAATATTTCCCGAGGTGATTTCTGCTTTTCATTTCTCCTTGACCCCTTGGATTTTCATGTCTTAGACAAATTTCCTTAGTTTTCCAGCTTGAGCATGGAATTCATTTTGCATGGTGGAATTCATCATTTCATGCTTGGTCATGGGAGTCTTCCGATATCTTTTGAGTGTGGAATTATCTTGGACTAGAAATTTCATCATCATTTAAACCTTCCTTTCCTGTCTTTGAACTTGGGCGCTGAATTGGCTTGATGAAGGAATTCATCCTTTACACATTTTCCAAAGCCTAGCCATTTTGGCGCCCTTTCATGTACATAGGCGGAATTTCACACTGAAGGAGGAATTCATGCTTTGTTTGAATTATCCATCATCCCTTGGATTTGGCTCAAATTTTACTGGGAGGTTCCTTGAAGGGTCCTAATTCCAGTTTGCATTCAGTTTTTCCAAAACCCTAATAGAACCCCTAAAATCTAGGAATAAAGATAGAAACCCTAAAATTGACGAAACAAGCCCTAGACTTCACCAAATTCACTCAAACGAAAAGCAGACTTAAACAAATTGACCCTTAAACACTTGCAAAGCAGAGAAACTGAAGAGATTCCTGCAAAAAGACCCAAGAACAAAGCCAAAAGACTGGAAAGGCCTAAAAAGTAGGGGGGTCCCCATTTGCAATGGGGCAATGTGTGAAAACGTCACAACAGAACTCATGATAGACTGAGGAGTGTTAGACTTATGCTTCTTGTGCCTTGATTCTTGGCTAACAATCTCCTTGTCTTTTGTTTGTGATCCTATAGGCATGGACTTTTGGGAGCTTGACTCTCATCATTGTGTGTTCTAACATTTCTTATTGTTCTCTCATCATCATTGAGAGAGGACTCCTCATTTCTCATCTTCTCATAGGTTAAGGTGACCTTTAGTTTTCTCAATTCATTAACGTACTTGTCCACCCATTCCCTGTAGTTACCATTCACATCTCTGATCAAAACATTTAAATATACCAATTTAGGTTGTGTCCAGCTAGGCAACGAGGTAGGCTTGTCTTTCTCCTTTGCATATTGTGGATGGATGTGATCCCCATCATATTGCACCTGATTTGGAATGGGGAAGAAGTTACACTTCTCATGAAGTCCATTGACATTCGAGACCACATCTTCCTTCTAACTATGAACTCGTCCATGAGATTAGCCCAATAGTCCTTGATGTCAATTCTATGTATAAACTTCCCTCCCTTAATTGTTACAATTCTTTGAAATGGATCAAATCGATCCTTGCCTCTATAGATTCCAAGATGATAGAATTCCAGTTCCTCATTAATTGTCTCTATTGCGGCTGTAGTGTGGCATACCTCCTTCATCTTCCCAAGTGAGATAGGAAAAGTTATCCCTGTTTTGTGCTTCACCTTTTGGATGAAATCATACTAATCATGCTATAAGAGCTGCCTTAGTACCTCAAGTAAAACCATCTTATATGTCACATACCGAGGAAGTTTGCATGGTTCTGACGTGAATCCCTGAATCCTGAGGTACATGAAGGTAGGAAATTGGATAGACCACGATCCGTACTTCTCAATAAGTGTCATTGCCTCTTTGGACAACCGTTTATGTATTCCACCTTGCATTAAGCTTGTGATGTACATGGTGAAAGCATCGTTCACCCTTTTGTAATGTTCAATCTCATGCAGGTGGAGTTGCTAATAGCACTTGTAAACTCTATATTGCCTTGGCCTTTTCCAAACTGTTCTCTTGCATATCAATCCTTTGTACATAATATGTCTGGCAAGCATGTAGACTAGGTAGGAGGTCATATTGAATTTCCGTGTTTTCTCCAAACCTCTCAACTGGATGTCAAGGTTGTCACTGATTGCCATTACCTAGTTGATCACCATTCCTCCCACTATCTCCTCAATAAATAGTACATCCATGTCTCAAATAGTACCCCTTGAGATGCTCCAATGACATGGTTGAGTAGAAATATGTAATGTCCCCTTGTTTGACAATTTAGGACGTAGGGACATTAATTAATTAATTCTTGATTTCAAGAGATCTCTTTTCTTTATGATATAGCTATTGTCTTGCAAATGATATGAACTTTGAAACAAAACTAATGAAAAGTAGTAAAATTATTCAAAGAACAATGTTTGGATTGGATGAAAGATGAATGCAAGATCCGATATACACCCCAGAAGTGTACAAGTGATAACATTTAAATATGCGAATTACATATGCAGAAATATGTGCTCCTGATATAATGTCATACTCTTAATACAAGCGATATCTTATCGGCAAAGGCTCTTCCAAGAATACTTTCGTTGAATCCAAATAAAGATGAATTTCCTCCCCCTTCCTTTACATGATTGCACTTTCCCTAAGTATGCCCGTAGTTCAAAGAGATGCAACCTTTTGTTACAACCTTGGATCGCACCCTTTGGTTTTAAGAATGATTAGCATTTGTTTAGTTTGTGTCTTTTCATTAATATACGCTCTCTAGGCAAATCATACTTCTTTCTTAATCGCCTTTGTTCATTCGTTGTTGCTAGTTAACCCATTTTTATTCCATCACTTATAATGAATATAAACCACGCCTTAATCCATGTTGCTATCCACCTTCCTTAATCATCATTCATCACGTCTTATGTCGGGTTTCTATAGTGGCATTGCATTGGACAGTGTAACGTCTCCTATGCATACCATAAAGAATGAAAGTGTCACTACCTGTAACTTAATAACATCTCTGATCTGATCTGATCAATGGTGATCATGCTCATAGTCTTCTGGAAATTATTGGGTAATGCATATATGTGCTTCTAGAGTGGGGGTCATCACAGTTTCCCCCTCTTAAGATTGCTTGTTCTCAAGCAATTCTTTCTGTTCTTCTTTCTTTGATGAACCTACACTTAGATTAGTAGTATGAAACATATAATCATATAAATCAAAGTAATGATAAATGTTAGAAAAATTACTACTTAGTTTCTATTGCATATATTGCAACTTAGAGGGGTTAGCTTCCTTGAACCATTGCCCCACTTGAGAGGGACTGGCTTCCTTGAGCCATCTTGTCCACATGCGGGAGATTGACTTCCTTGAGCAATCTCTATCCAATCTTGAGAGACTGACTTCCTTGAGCCATCTCTGTCTAACTAAAATGGACTGACTTCCTTTGAGTCATCCTTCTTACTAAGGGTGCTGACTTCCTTGAGCTAAGCTGGCCTACATTTGGCTTCCTTGAGCCCTTATTCTTACTTAGGGTGCTGAATTCCTTGAGTCAAGCTGCCCATCTTTGGCTTCCTTGAGCCCTTATTCTTCCTAGGGTGTTGACTTCCTTGAGTCAAGCTGCCCATCTTTGGCTTCCTTGAGCCCTTATTCTTACTTAGGGTGCTGACATCCTTGAGTCAAGTTGCCCATCTTTGGCTTCCTTGAGCCCACATATCTAGAGAGGTGCTGACTTCCTTGAGCTTAGCTATCCTCATTGGCTTCCTTGAGCTGTTACACTTATAGAGGATTGACCTTCTTGTGTCATCCTACTCTCTAGAATGATGGCTTCCTTGAGCCATACCCTTTTTCCATCCTATTCTAATAATTTGATTGCAGAAATTTTGATTTGTACATCTTTCTCACATTTACACTTGAATTACAATGGTATAAATTTTACATATGAGTGTGGCTCTCCTTCTAGAGGGCCTCAATATCTTCTTTCCTTTCCCATGTGGCATCTTCCATCGGTAGGCCCTTCCAATGAATGAAGAACTCGGTGATGGTTCTATTTCGTAGCCTTCTCTCTCGGGTATCCAAGATAATCTTTGGTTCTAGCATGAGTTTCCCCTCATCATCCAATGGTGGTAGCTGTGTACGTGGGACAATTTGTTGCCCCGGGACCTTCTTCAACCGGGATACATGAAATATATTATGGATCTTGCTATCTTTGGGGAGTTCTACTTCATAAGCTACTTCCCCTATCCTTCTCAAGAGTTTGTAAGGACCATACAATCTTGGTTTGAGTTTTCCGCTCCACTTGGATTAATTGATGATTGTTTGTATGGCTGTAACCTCAAAAAACCATGTCCCCTACTTCGAATGTTCTCTCCACGTGTTTCTTATCAACATATAGTTTTTGCTGATTTTGTGCTTGCAGGATGTTCTCCTTCAGGGTCCTCATAATGTGAATATTCTGTTGCACAAAGTCTTTAGCTCCCGGTACCCTACTATCTTGGACAAGGTCACCAAATGATGTGGCCTCATACTTGTACAATGCTTTGAAGGGACTCATTCCCGTGGACATGTGATGTGTATTGTTATAGCAATATTCCTCAAGATGTAGCCACTTAAGCCATGCTTTCTGTTGTGCTGTGACGTAGTTCCTTAGATACCCTTCTATCCATTTATTGACGATCTCGGTCTGACCATCTGTTTGTGGGTGATAGCTAGTACTAGGTGTAAGTTCTGTGCTTGCCAATCTGAAAAGTTCTTGCCAAAATTGGCTAAGAAATCGGCTGTCCCTGTCACTCACTATATTCCTTGGTAAACCATGAAGTCTAAAAACTTCTTTAAAGAACACTTCTACTGTTTGAACTACACTGTAGTTGGTAGAGATGGTAAATAAGTGAGCATATTTTGTAAGTCTATCCACTATAACATAAATACAATCCTTTCCCTGCACCTTTGGTAGTCCGGTTATACAATCCATGGAGATACTCTCCCACTTCTGGTTGGGAATGGGTAGTGGTTGTAGGAGACCGGCTGGGTGTCCTTGTTCCACCTTGTTTTGTTGGCAAGTCATACATTCTTGCACATATTTGAGGACATCTCTTTTAAGTCCTTTCCATGAGTGTCTATCATGAATCTGCTTATACGTTTTGTAGTAACCTTGATGTCTTGCTAGGGGGTTATCATGGTACTCCCTCAAAATCTTCTCCTTCATCCTTGAATTAGTTGGTAGGTATACCATGTTCTTATATAGGATGATGTCTTCATTTACCTTGTATTCATCATTTGGTATTCTTCCCTCTAGGATTTCGTTGGCAAGGGGGTCTTTGGCATATTCTGCGAGGATGTCATTCTTCCATTCTTTCATGATACTTGTAATGGTATTCAAACATGGCTATCTTGATAATGCATCTCCTACTACATTTTGGGTGCCTTTGACATATTCAATGTCAAAGTCATAGGCTTGTATCCTACTTATCCATTTTTGTTGTGTCATTTAAATCCCTTTGATTCATAAAGTAGCGTAGACTATTGTGGTCAGTTTTAACATGAAATCTTCCACACACAAGATATTGTCGGAATTTGGCTAAGGCATGCATACTAGCTAGCATCTCTTTGTCATAAATTGAATAGTGCCTTTCTATTTCAGTCAACTTTCTACTTTCAAAATCTATTGGGTGTCTTCTTTGCATGAGGACTGCTCCAATCCCCTCTCCCAATGCATCACATTGTAATTCAAATGGTAAGTGTGAAATCCGGAATAGCTAGAACCGGACACGAACTCATAGCTTCCTTCAATTGATGAAATGCTTGTTGTGTTGTAACATCCCACGAGAAGGCTCCCTTCTTGGTTAAGTCCGTGAGGGGTGCAGCCATTTTGGAAAATCTTTTGACAAAACGTCTATAATAGCTGCATAAACCAATAAACCCCCTGAGTTGGGTCAACGTTTTGGGCGTAGGCCACTCCTTAATAGCTTTGATCTTCTCCTCATCTATGCTCACCCCTTCTTCATTGATCTTATGACCCAAGTAGAGTATCTCTTTCATACCAAATTCGCATTTTGACTCTTTGGCGTACAAGGATTCTTTTTCTAGGATGCTTAGGACTTCCTCCACATGTTGAAGGTACTCTTCCCAGGTTTTGCTGTAAATGAGGATGTCGTCAAAGAATACAAGTAAGAATTTCCTTAGTTGCTGACGGAAAACATGGTTCATACATGATTGGAAAGTAGCCGGTGCATTCGTAAGGCCAAAGGGCATGACCAAAAGTTCAAAGTGCCCATAGTGGCATCGAAAGGCTGTCTTGGGTAAATCTTCCTTCCTCATTCTTATTTGGTGATACCCTGTTAGCAGATCAATCTTGGAGAAATATTTTGCTCCATGAAGCTCATCGATCAATTCATCAATTCTTGGTATAGGATACCTATTCTTGATGGTTCTTTTGTTGAGGGCGCAGTAGTCTATGCACATTCTCATGGTTCCATCCTTTTTCTTGACTAAGGCAACAGATGATGGAAAGGGGCTGCAGCTCGGTTGAATGTGTCCCATTTTAAGGAGATCATTGATGGTTTTTTCAATCTCCTCTTTGAATCTTTGTGGATGTCTATAGGGAGTTGTAATTACTGGTTTGGCCCCTTCTTCGAGTTCAATGGAGTGTTTGAATCCTCTTCTTTGCGGAATCTCGGGTGCTATGTCTTTGAAAACTCCCTTATGTCTTTTCAAGATGAACTGCATGTCTATATGAACCAAAGGTGAATTTGGACCAGACTTGTCTAAGACCAAGCATTGAGCAATCCATTCTCCTTGCCCATGTCAGATGATCCTTTCTACATTTTTGCAAGAAACTACTTTTGGATGTCCATTAGGCAGGCCTTTTAGTATTACTTCTTGTCCATCTTGCTGGAAACAAATCTCAAGATTTGGAAGGTCCATAGTGAAGTGACCTAATGAGCAGATCCAAGGTCTCCCTAATATTATATCATTCTCCAAGGAAATCACATAGAAGTCTCCTTTAACAGTATGTTCTCCCACCTTGATTTCTAGTTGAGGCATAACCTTGGTGCAATGATTGATGGTTCCATCCACTAAGGCCACCTTAAACCCCTCAAACTCTTCAGCCTTCAGCTTCCTTCTTACTACCAAATTTCTGCTAATGAAGTTGTGGGACGCCCCACTATCAACCAAGGAGATTACCTTTTGTCTCTTGAGGGTTGCTTTGAGTTTGAGTGGTGTATCTTCACATTCGTTTGAGATTGCAGCTAATGTTCAATTCCCTTGCTCTTCCAATCTTGGTCTTTTGCATGAGTTCCCTTCCTCTTCATCTTTTGACTCTTCCACTTAATGTAATTGTCCCCTCTTACATTGATGATCAGATTTCCATGGTTCTTTGCACCTAAAACATAGGTTCTTCTTAATTCTTCCCTTTGCCCATGTCCTTCCTTGCTTTGACATTTATGTTCCGGTCTCCATGTCTCTTTTCAGAAATAGCATGGTGCTCCCTTCTCCTTATGAGGTTCATCCCTACGATCCCTTCTAGAATACGTCTTGGAGGTCATGTATCTTGGTTGACAATCTTCTTGATGGATTATTTGAGTCCTTCTACAAACAAGTAGGTGAACCTTCCTTGAGAGAGATTGGGGACCATGACTGCCAAATTCTGAAATTCATTTGCATATTCTCCCACTGTTCCTTGTTGTGTGAGTAATGTTAGTTCTTTGAAGTACCACTTTGGATGTCTTTGATCGAATCTTGAGACAAGCCTTTGAGTGAATTCACCATATGTAGTAATGTTTTGGTGATCTTGAGTGACAAGACCATGATGCCACCAATCGTGTGCTATCCTTGTTAGATGGAGGGTAGCAAATTTGATGGCATTTTCCTCCATCGTTAGGCTGAGTGATAAATATGTATCCAATTTTTGAATCCACAATTGTGCTGAAGATTTTTCGGTCCCATCAAAGTATGGTAGTGTCATTTTACTCAACCTAGCTTCGAGATCTTTGTCAGCATGTTTCTTCCTCCTATTCGGGTTAGCTTGAGTCCTAACCTCATAATATTCTTTAAAAGGAATGCGTTCTTGTACTTCGGGGTCTAGTCTTGCATACATTGCTGCTATCTCATCAACGTTTTCAGTTATTGGTTCCTCCACTTCTATCATTGACTCTTCTCTTGGTAAGAACAAGGGCATAGTGGGTCTAAGGATGGATCCTTGGGATGAATGTTCATTTTCAGATTGGTTGGAGTGCGTGTCTCTTCCCGGGTTGGGATTGACCCTAGTATTGTTATTGCTCATGTTTTGAATGGCTTGGAGGATTAACTGATTTGTCTTCTCAAGCTTGTCATTTGTCTGCTCCATGAATGTCTTCATCTCTTTTGCCAACTACTCCACCATGGCTGCTTGATCCTTCCTTCGCTGATATGTTTGCATTCATTAAATTTCCACAAGCTGGCAGGATAGTCTGCTCTGATACCACAGTAATGTCCCCTTATTTGACAACTAAGGACGTAGGGACAGTAATTAATTAATTATTGATTTCAAGAGATTTCTTTCCTTTACGATATAGCTATTGTCTTGCAAATGATATGAACTCAAACAAAACTGATGAACACTAGTAATATTATTCAAAGAGCAATGTTTGGACTGGATGAAAGATGGATGCAAGATCTGATATACACCCCAGAAGTGTACAAGTGATAATATTTAAATATGTGAATTACATATGCAGAAATACATGCTCCTTTTGATATAATGTCATACTCTTAATACAAGCGAGATCTTATCGGCAAAGGCTCTTCCAAGAATACTATCGCTGAATCCAAGTAAAGATGAATTTCCTCCCCCTCCCTTGACATGATTGCACTTTCCCTAAGTATGCTCGTATTTCAAAGAGATGCAACCTTTTGTTACAACCTTGGATCGCACTCTTTGGTTTTAAGAATGATTAGCATTTGTTTCGTTCATGTCTTTTCATTAATATACACTCTGTAGGCAAATCGTGCTTCTTTCTTAATCACCTTTGTTCATTCGTTGTTGCTAGTTAACCCTTTTTTATTCCATTGCTTATAATGAATATAAAGCGTGCCTTAATCCATGTTGCTATCTGCCCTCCTTAATCATCATTCATCATGCCTTATGTCAAGTTTCTACAGTGGCATTGCGTTGGATTGTAACGTCTCCTATGCATACCATGAAGAACGAAAGTGTCACTGCTTGTAACTTAATAACATCTCTGATCCGATCTGATCAATTGTGATCATGCTCAGTCTTTTGGAAATTATCGGGTAATGCATATATGTGCTCCTAGAGTGGGGGTCATCACAAAATATCAAATCACTATGCTCCTTGAAGTGTGAGCATAAAAATCTCTTGGGTAACCTGGAGTGGTGACACCTTGTATCAAGAACCCACTTGTTGATAATTGTCATACATGACTCCGATCTTCTTTCAAATTTTTCTTGCACTTCTTCATTGGTTCTCTCTTGCATGTCTGTACACCTTGGGATTCCGAATACTTCTCCAATTGACTCCTCAACTAGGTACGTAAGAACTATCCCCTTAGGTGATTTGATCATTTTGGTTTGTGGATCATAATGCTTTGTACACTCAACTACGAGCTCACTGCATTGAATGGATGGTGGAAAACCAGCTGTGTGGTAGATTCCACTCTTCATGATATTAGCCATCAAAGTGGATGGAAGATGATTCCAAACATTCTTCGCCTCATCCTATTCATGTCTAGGTACTCCATGTTGGTATCTTTGACCTTCTATAATGTCCCTACTAGTTAGAGATCATTAACCTGCAAAACAGATTGTTAGAACACAACAACATATATATATATATACATAAGTAATCTAAATTGCAATCTAACATAGTGTTGACGTGTATTTTGTACACAATCATACACAGAATAAAATACCCAAAGGCATCTTATCCTCTCTTGAATAAAGTCGCTAACTGCTGAAGATATCGCAAGAAGGATCAGTTAGGATGACTCCAATGTTCTTTTTAGTAGGGTCTCTACGTGTGGATAAGCACCAGTGGTCGTTGTGATTGCTGTGTCATCAAGGGGCCTTACGTCGCCGAAGATTTTTCCTAAACTAAACAAACTTTCAAAAAATGCCAAAAGAGTAGGGTTTGTGAGAGGTCTAATCTAATCTAACCCTAGGAATGACTTAATGTGGACAAGGCTTGGTGAGATTCTACCAACTTCAATATTGCCATAAATTAACAACTCAATTGAAATTGATGCAATCTTCTAAGGTAATAAATGATTTTTCAATACATCAAAGATCAAGGACACTACCACGAAGGTACATATCCAAGATACAACAACGATTGAAGGTTTAAGTGATTCAAGTATCTCCAGTCGACCACGCAAGGCGTTCCTACAATCAGCAAGAAGCTAGTGGTTTGGAAAGCGAATCCTACCAAAGATCAAGTCCAACACTTTGTCCTTCGAATTAACACACTACTTTGATTGAGAATGATTCAAGAAAAATGAACAACCATGAAGATAACCAAGAGAATTGCAACAAAACACCATAACTTCAATATTTCATTGATCTCAAAGCCATCATGTACAACAATTGTTTGAATTCCTTTCTCAAAGCTCAATCTTGCTACAAAAGTAAATTGCTTCTAAACTCTCTAATTCTCTAATACATCAATAATTTCTAACTCTCTGATTTTCTAGTTCTAGTTACAAAAATGAAAGAAATGAGGGTATAAATAGCATCCTCAATTACAATGAACGGTCCAGATTGAAAGAAGATCAATGGCCAAGATTATGACACCTAAACCCTAATTAGGGTTTATTACAAATAGCCTCCTTTTTACTGAACAATATTAAATGCATAGCCAAATATTAAATTTGGCACAAAAATCTAGGAGACATAGACCAATGACAATTAAGGTGCCATGTCATCTATAACAACCTCTCATCTAGAATCTTATTCCCTTTCCAATGCTCCTTTTTAGCATATGCAATGAATCTTGATACGATTCCTTCGATCTCAGCAATTGGAATCTCGGGAAGATTCCTCATTCTTTTTTCCAAGTGGATGACCTGATCAAATGCCTTGAGAAGAGCAGCGTCCCATTCAGGTTCGAGTTCCTTAGTCTTTTCAATCAGGAGCATGGTAGCAAACATCTGGTCCCGTTGCTCATCTGTGATAATATTAGCATCCTTGCAAAAGATGACCTTAATTCTATCCTCCAATTCTTGCAAATCTACATCTGTCTCAACTTCGATCCTCCTGCCAAGAATGGTACGTAGTACCTCAAATACTCTGTCCTGGATCGGGTGGATAACCTCCTCAACATGGCTACATCTAGTACTGATGTCCTCAAAGAGAACTTCCTTCATCTGGAGTAAGGTTGACCACTGAAGTAAACTGTGAGGTCCTCCATCCATGATCTTTTCCTGTGCTAGGACCTTCCTTGACGTTTGTCTGATTACTTGCAAGACAGGAATGATAACATCTTTGGTATGAGCAAAAGCGGCCACTGTTATCATCAAGTTGTGGATGATCTCAAGAACCTGGATAGCCCTATGAATGGTCTTCATCATCCTTGTTGCAAATTCTACGGCAATTGTATGAGATTTGTCAATCCAAGTGCTCATAAGCTGGACCATACTCCTGAATCTCTCTGCCTCACTAATTGATTGAAGGGGAAGTGCCTGTACGGGTGATCTTACTGGATCCTGACGTCCCAAAGGCTGATTGAGATGGCTGAAATACATTCTCCATGCACCGACCTCTCTCTCAAGCTTTCTATTTTTCTCCATTTCTTCTCTAAGCTTGTCTTTCAATGCCTCAAATGAATCGGTGGCATCATCCATTGTCTGTTCAGCTATGGATGGACCTAGCTCAAATGTTTCTACATCATATTCCTCCGCAAGGATCTCACCTTCATACTTATCCACTGTTGGTGTAGCTATCTGCAACTTTCTGGATCCAGTCTCATCTCTAATCATCTTGGACATCTTGGTAGCTTTTCTCTTCTCTGTCACTTCCTGGGAATGTCCAACAAGGCTCTCCAAATCAATCACATTGTCCTTGTCCTCGATTACAATCACCTTCGTTAATCTTTCCTTCAACCAATCTGGGATGGCAGATCTTGTCTCTTTAACCTGTATTTCCTTAAGCCATTCTTCTTCTCTGGGAGGAGATGTTACTTCATTACCTTCCCTATCTTCATGTAACTCATTATCCTGGAGAGATCCACCTGGTGACCTTTGAGGTGCCCGTCCTTCTTTATCGTTCTGTACCATTGACTCCATAGACTCCTCTATCTCAAATGTCCTCTTCTCTTGTCGAGAAGATGTACCGGATGAACGATCTCGGTTGGCCTCTTGCTTCTTCTTGGAAGATTCTCTCTTCTCAGGTCTTTCTTTCCTCTTCGAGCCTCTTGGATGGAGATTGCCGTCACTTGCACTTCGAAGGTTGCCTTCACTTGTATTTCTGGGATTAGGATTGCCTTCGCTTACACTGGCTCCACCCTCAGCTGGTCTTTCCTCCAAGGTAAAAGTCATAGCTATGCCTTGCTCTCTCAACTTCTGATGCTGCACATCAACCCATCTGCGAGTACAAGACAAGACTGGAGCCATCAAAGCATCTAGATCCACAACCTCGGGCTCATTCCAATCTAACCTCACTGTTTTGCTATCTCGATCATAGGATGATTGGAGATGTCTGCCACTGTCCTGAGCTTGGTCGGCCCCTCTGTAAATCTTGCATTTCCTGATGAAATCCAAAGGCAATCTAGAATGCATCTTCCTTTTCACTTCAAGATCGTCTAAGAGATTCATCATAAAATCTTCTACCTGAAACTCATGCTTAAATTTCCTACCGACTATCTCCTCTATATATCCATGTGGATCAAAGCTTTCTCTCAAGGCAAAGAGCGAAAATGAATACAAAGCTAACTCCTTCTCTGCGTCATCCATGGCTAAAGCATTAGGACATACCTCAACTGAATTGCCCAATATGATAGTACAGGAATTCCATTTCCATGTCTGTGTCTAAATGCCTTCGCATAAGCTGCCAACTGTCTTGTTACCTCAAGTAACACTATTCTGTCTGTCGGATATCTCGGCAACATGTATGGAGGTGAAGGACATCCATGAACTCTGATATAAGTAAATTTTGGAAATTGGATAAACCAAGCACCGTACCTCTTTACTAGCTCCTGTGCGTCCTGAGATAGACGATTGTGAATCCCACCTTGCAACGTCCTTGTGATGTTCATCGTGAAGGTATCATTAACTAACTTGTAGTTGCTCCCTGGTGGATGATGCAAGTGAACGTAGGAATCACAAACTCTGACCTCGCCGGGTCCTCTTCCAATCACTCCTCTGTGAGGTAGTCCTGCGTACTCAAAGCTCCTGATTAAGGCATATATGACGTATGAACTCATGTGGAAGGACTTGGTAGCTTTTAGTCTCCTCAATTGTACGTCCAAGCAATGGCTAATCATCCTAGCCCAATGAATTGTTCCTTTTCCCTGAACTATCACCTGGATGAAGTAGAACATCCACTTCTCAAAGTAGAAGGCTTGAGGAGCTCCTGTGACTCGGTTGAGCATCGTTATCAAATCTCTGTACTCCTCCTGGAAATCGATCCTATGTGGTGTGTTCGGGATCTTGCTCAGGCGAGGACGACTCTTAAGTAACCAGTTCTTATTGATGATGCTTAAGCAAGCATCTGGATCATCTTCGTACATGGACTTGGCTCCTTCTAGGCTTTTATAAATCATATCTTTATGTTCTGGCAAGTGAAGAGCTTCACTGATAGCTTCCTCTAAAAGATAAGCAAAAGTGTCTCCTTCCTTGGACACGATCGTTCTGGAATGAGGATCATAATGGCGAGCACACTCGATCATCAACTCATGGCACTGGACTGCTGGAGGGAAGCCGGCCGCCTTAATGATGCCACTTTCAATTATCCTCCTGGCGACAGGTGATGGCTTGCCAATGTAAGGGACCTCTCGAAACTTCTTCGTACTGAAGTTGCCCAAGTTGGTATCTCCAATGTTGCTCCACTTAGACACGATCTTGGTCTCCAGTTCTTCGGTCTTTTGATCTTCCTTCATAAGAGCTGGACGACTGGTGGATGCTCCCGCCTTCGAGGTCGCCATTGTAACACCTACACAACATTTCACAATAAGTAACTAGATTTTGCAAGGTATAACTATAGATTAGAGATTAAATTTAGGAAACTTCATGATAAGTCTTTGAGTTATCATTTCCTAAATATGATCGAGCTACTGAAATTCAAAATTTCAAAATTCAAAATTTAAGGCTATGACGATCAAAATTCAAAATTAAGGCAAGGGATCACATCGCCATACCTTGCTTGAGAGCTAACTCTAAAAAGCAAAATAAGGAAATTTGCCTAGGCAAAAATCGAGATTTGAAGATTTCAACGTGATTCCCTTCAAACGAACGTCCTCCTTAGCAACTTCGCCACCTTTGGGGTCTTCGATGTCTTGATGGCAAGCTCGCTTCACTTGAAACTAAGTTCGCACTCGCCTTTGATGATGTTTCGCACCTCCTTTATGAAATTCGCACTTCTCCTAGTACTCTCCAAATCGCATGCAAAGGAATGTTTGAATGATGACTTGAAAATGAAATAATTCACCTCCCCTTTATAGGCGCTCACCCTCTCATTCACCTCTAGGCCGACTTTGCAAAATAAGGCAATTTAAAACAATTTTTAAATAAAAACCAAGGGCTGACTTTGTAAAATATAAGATTTGAAATTTAAGCGCTCACCCCACTTTAATTTTTATTTAAAATAATAATTAATTCATTTAATGCCCTTGCAATTAATTAATTCGATTTTTTAAAGGCAAAAAATAATTAATTAAATGTCCATGCGCAAATTTTAAATGCTAACTTTAATTGAATATTCAAATTTTATTGATTTTAGCATTTAATAAAATTCAAAAATGTTATTAGCGCCAAAATTTGGGAGATGGAAAAATACAAACCATATCGCTCTGGTCCTTGGGAGAGGGACAGGAGCGAATTAGCATTTTAGCCTTGATTCTTTTGTCTTTTACGTTCAAAACTACCTTCTCCACGTGCAAACTGGCACCTTCGTTGGGTTTCTCGAGCTTGATTGATTCAACTTTGTGGATAAATGCCTCTTAAGGTCAATATCGCCCTGGTCCCTTGGTGAGGGACAGGAGCGAACCTTGTGTTCTCCTTAATCCTTGTTTCTTTGGTCACCAATTTTCATCACTAGGCAAGTAACAACGTTACACCTTCACTCCACGCATACTTTACTTGGCTTTTACAAAGCACATTTGATGTTTGAAGGATTTTCGCCCTGGTCCCTTGGTGAGGGACAGGAGCGATCCTTGTGTTCTAGCCAAAATTCGTCATCTCTTAACCTTAGCTTCTCGTTCATGACCTTTCAAATGACATATTCGATCTTGTGTACCTTTGCTTGACGTGATCTTGTGGGACGAATGATTGATTTAATTAATATCGCCCTGGTCCTTGACTGAAGGACAGGAGCGATCCTTGGTGTCCTGGGCTCATCCTTGTTTCTATCAACTCGCAAACGCCTTCACAGTGTAAAACAATGTCCTTTGGTCCTTCTTGAACATTTGAAATGTGATTAACATTCAAAACTTGAACCCCCATAGAGATTTCGCTCTGGTCCCTGACTGAGGGACAGGAGTGAATTTGGGCATATCGTGTAAATCCTTCATCATAATGACTTGCAATTGTCTTTGAGGCACAAAATGATGTTCTTTACTCCCTTTCGAACACTTGAAATGTGAGTGGCAACCTAAATTTGGACACATTTGAACATTTCGCTCTGGTCCCTCGGAGAGGGACAGGAGCGAATTTGGGCATTTCCATGACCTTTGCAGTCTTTGATACTTCATTCTTCGTCGAGACACCTCAAACGTCATTGCCACCTTGTACTTTGACTTGGAGTGACTTTATATTTGTAAGGAAGGCAATATAACCAATATTTCGCCCTGGTCCCTGGCTGAGGGACAGGAGCGAACTTACACTTGTAGGCTCAATCGTGCTTTGCTA
Organism: Cryptomeria japonica; assembly: GCF_030272615.1. Classification (NCBI taxonomy): domain Eukaryota; kingdom Viridiplantae; phylum Streptophyta; class Pinopsida; order Cupressales; family Cupressaceae; genus Cryptomeria; species Cryptomeria japonica. The sequence continues at coordinate 387,781,893 of NC_081411.1, read as the reverse complement.
ACTTCCAAATTTATCTTCAACGGATTCGTTGTGCCCCCTTTCACTTATCCTTGGCATGGCATTCGTTTTATCTTGTTGCGAATTTGATCTAAGGAAGAAATCGCTCTGGTCCCTGACTGAGGGACAGGAGCGCCTAGGCAAATATGGGCCTTGCTTCGGTGTCTTGCAATCTTCAATTTGTCTTCAATGGGTCCGTTACACCTTCTTTGCTTTCCTCAAACCTAATCTTCACTTGATCTTTGCCCAAATTTTGCCCTATAAGGAATTTCGCTCTGGTCCCTGGGAGAGGGACGGGAGCTATCATCAAATTTCGCCCTGGTCCCTGGCTGAGGGACAGGAGCGATTTTGCTTCTAAGTCTAATTTTCCTTATGATGACATTTCCAAGTTATATTCAACTGACAGGATGTACTTCCTTGGTTCTCCTCAAATCGCGAAATTGTTGAAATCTTGCAAGGACAAGGCAATGTTGGATTTTAAGCTCCGGTCCTTCAGTGAGGGACAGGAGCGATTTTTGCTCCTGGCACATTTCCATGTTCGCGAAATTCTTCAAATTATATTCAACGGAAAGAACATGCCTCCCTTTATCTCTTCCAATCCGAAAATCATCTTGATCCTGCAAGGACAATAAAATTTTGAGAAACAAGCTCCGGTCCTTCAGTGAGGGACAGGAGCGATTTGTCTTCCACAGGCCAAAATATCACGATTTCAAGGGTTTAATCACTTCACAAGTCAAAGTTAGGTCATTTCCAATACCCGGGATCAATCATCAAAATTCCAAAATTTGGTCAAAATCAATCAATCATACAAGATTCCATAACTCATCATCAACACTTAGGCAAAAATTGGACTCTGCATCAAAATTCCGACTGAACCTAGACCAACTCACTTGACCACCTGACGAATTCACCTTATTCAAAATTGCATCCTACGGGAGGAAGCTCAAAAAGCTCTCAAGATTGACTGGATCCTGGCCTGAAAACACTAAAACGGGAACACTAAGGCTTGACCCTAGTCCAGACGACTGACATACTAAACCAAAACCCTAAAAAGTAGAGAGAAAGGTGAGCACAAACGAGCAAAAAGAGGGGGTCCCCATTTTAATGGGGCGATGTGTGAAATGGTCACAACACATAGATACTTAATTAACATAATCATAATTTTCATCTAATAAAAAGGATACGAATGCCATACGAAAGTATGTCCTGAGGCGGCTGTGAAGGTCGCCTTCTTGGAACCCCTTGGTCCCAAGCCCTCCAGGAAATCGAAGATGAATTCGAATCCTGTCTTGGGTGTAACCTCTTACACCCAAGCCTTCCAAGGAAGACCCTTGCCTTTCCTTGCCTTGGGTGATGCCTTCACCATCCAAGGGTCTCCGAGTTCTCGTCCTCCAATCCGTTCTGAATTCTCTTCCTATATTCCCCTCCGTGACCTTTCTTTCCTCTTTGGCACGGTCTATTAGTATCTTTGAATAGATACGTCCCCTTCTTGCCCACCTTTCATCGCACCTTCTGGTATTGATATTTGTTAATACGTGCCTTTTCATCACCACGTATTGCAAATCATGACTCCTCCCTTAAACGTATTGGCTTAGTTGTTACTCTGTATCCTTAATCTCATTGTTTATGTCTTGGTTGCTTTTGTTAATTTGTCTATCTTTCAATCTCCCCTATTAATCATGTGTTATCTGTCGACTCTCCAATTTCATCTCTTTAGAGACCTCACGAAATTGGTTGTAGGCTGCGAGGGGACATCGCAAGCATACATATTTAGGCACACCCCCATGCATACCACCAAGAACGCAAGTGTTACTGCCTGTAACTTAACAACAACTGTGATCCGATCTGATCGATGGTGATCGTGCTTAGAGTAATCAAGGATATTCTCGATGTAGTGTATATATCTGCATATACGTGCTATTTCTTCTACCGCTTCGTCTCTTCTTAGAGACTTCACGAAGTTGATTAGTTGCTTCTAGAGTGGGGACATCATCGTCTCCATATATGGAACGGTTTTGAAGGGGGACATGAAGTTTTATCCACTCAGTATGAAAGATGTTGGCCTCTATAGGATCATACATCTTTCGATGGCTCTAAAGAACTCTGCCTATAAAAATTATCTTGATAATATATAATATTCAAGTCATGCCTATAAATAATATTTAATTAATGAATTATAAATAATCATTCATTGATAATTATTATATTAATTTCTTCATTTAGGGTCTCTCTCTTTCCCTCCGTATATATATAACGATCCAGGAGGGGACATGACACCTTCTTCCATCGGGATGTTACCACGACTCTGGATAGTAGCCTTCTTGTACAATCTTCAGCTGGTTCTTCCTTGCTGATATCCCCGCTTTAGACATGACACCTGTATGCTAAGTCACAGGATACGGCAATTTTCATGGATGAGGTTCGAATTTAATCGAATTTCAAACTTCTATAAAAAAAATTGAATTTAATTGAATTTCCTCTATAAAGCACTGCTATCCGCCTCTAAACACAACTTAGCTGGTCGTGGGTATTCTTTGTATATGCTTTGTATCTATTGGGTCATGGGTGTCTGCAACTGTTGGGTCGCCCTCGGATTTTCTCCAACAAGGGTCGCTATTCTGATAATTTATTAGAAGTATACATATATTTTAAAATAAACAAAATTATAGAAGGCGAATTTTATCCGAATTGTTTTTCGAATTTTTCCCTTGTCGAATTTCATCCGAATTTCATGGCTGTCGAATTCGAATTCGAATTCGAACCTTGTGGCTTAGCCTGTATGAATCTGGAAGTTAATATCATGACAAAATAATTTTCACAATTCATTTTTAGAATTCGTCTAAGTTCTGAGTTTTCAAAATATTTTCGAATTTGTGAGCTTAAAATCAGAAATTTGAACAATAAGTAACATAAATTCTGAAAAATGAATGAATTTCAATCAAACAAGGCATACTGCCCCCTCATAAACCTGATTTTCAGACTTAAAACAAGTCTGATCGCAATAATTAAGTCTAAACACACCTTGCTATACTCAAAGAATGGGGTATTTTGATGTCAAAAATGTAGTTTTAGCTCTGGTTTTTAGAGTACACAATCTGAAACAACCCTGAGAATGCAACCTCAATGGCTTGGATCAATCAAAAATCATGGCACCACACCAACAGGTACTGCAATTTGCCCCAATCAGCTGGAAATGAACATGCCTGGGCATAATCACTGGATCAGCAAACAAGGGCTGAGAAAAAGTTAATACAAATCGATGGGGCTGGAAATGTTGATTTGGTCTGAGAATGATGGCTGGAAATAATGTTTCAGACCTGGACCAGCAATGCCAACCCTCTTGGGTGCTCACGAACTCTCCAGTGGTGGCACATCAGCCCCTTAGGGAGAATCGCACCCTCCACAACAATGGTGCCACTCCAAACTCAGACCCCTTTCAACTCCCAAACTGTCAAATCACTCATAATATAATAATATATTAGTGCTGGACTGGGTCTTTTATTCATGGTTTCTCCTTGTAAATTCACCACATTGCCAATGTGGGATAAAACTTGTCTTTTACCAGCCTAGTGGAAAATCGATATACATTGGGATTTCAACACTTGGCACGTTTCACTTTGCTTGATCATTAAATATATGTGGTAGGGGAAAATCGATGCCAATTGGGACACATTAACTTTAAAAATCTCACTTGAATCCAACCTTCAGCCACTTGGGGAAAATCTCACCCCATTCGGACACACAATTTCACTCAACTCAATCCCAACTTGCAAATTATGACCTTGAGGGGAAAATCAACCCTCCTCTGGACAAGTTATTTTCATCACTTAATTCATTTCCATCCCCAAATTCACTCCAGGGAAAATTGATAGCCATCTAGACAATTAAATTTGATCATTTCATGTAAACACACTCCCTAGTGGAAAAACGTCCTTCATTTGGACTCAAAATCTCATTAAAACTTGTCAAATTTCATCAAAGCAATCTCCAAGGGAAATTTGAACTCCATCTGGACACCTTCACTTAGTCATAATTCATTATTTTGTCCACAATGGAAATATGCACCTCATTGGGACAACATAAATTCATCCACATTTCACTTCATCTCACTCATTTTCCTTTTTGGTGGAGATTTGAACTTCATCTGGACACTCAAATTGCACTTAACTTGGTCATTTACCTCTTGGTAGAAAAACGTGGATCATCGGGACACACTTTCCTTGTACATTTTCTCTTTTGAAGGCCTGGTGGAAAAATGACCTCCATTGGGACAACCTCAGTGGAGAATCCAGATGCACCGGATTTTCCAAAAAAACACTTGCAACTTCAGTCCATGACGGGAAAAATGCACCTCGTTGGGATTGAGACCATTTTCATCATTAAAATTACTTCTCTTGCTCAAAAATAGAGTGTAAAATCATGCTCCATCGGGACAAAGTCCATTTTCACCTTTATTACTTAGTGGAAAAACACCTCCCATTGGGACAACCCATTTTTATGCCTTAATTTCATGGGAGTAAAACACCTTCCATTGGGACTATGATGATTTTAACACTATAAAGTCCCAAACTTATCATATTTTGCCATTTATCTGAGTTGAAATTCTATTTCCATTGGGACTTTTAACATTTTAATTGGATTTGAGGGGTGGAAAACAAGAGTCCGTTGGGACTTTGTGCTTATTTGACTTAATCTACCTCCTAGGATTGGAAAAATGACTCCTATAAGGACTTTTGACACTCTAGCACAAAATTCACACCAATTTGCAACCTTTAAAACACATTTTACTCTCACATTTAAAGCAAGTTGCAGCCTCATCACTTAGACAAATTTAGGATGACCTTGACATTTTAACATTTTTAGACACTTGATCCTGTTGACTTCAAAACTCAAAATTTAAACATTACTTGCACATTGAAGACCTCTGGGCATGATCACATCAAAAAAATGAGATTTAGGCACTGAAAGCTCAAAATTACCACTTGACTACCAAAAAGACCTAAACTAACAAAAGCAGGAAAGAGGGGGTCCTTGTTTTCAATGGGGCGATGTGTGAAAAGGTCACAACAAACCCCACTCCCCTTTTTTTGGCCTTACTAGCATGAGAGAGAGAGAGAGAGAGAGAGAGAGAGAGAGAGAGAGAGAGAGGGGCATAGGCTGAAACTCAAGTAGGAGAGATCAAGGCCATAGAGTATGAAGGAATTCAAGGGTGAGAATTTATGAATACAAATCTAAACCTATTAGGTGGACGAAAAACCAATGTTAGGCCCCCTTTCAAAACCAAGGGTCTTCTATGAAAAAAAGAAGGGAAGAAGATTATCCAAGGGCCAAACTTGATCCAAGAAAAGGCATAGAATGAAGTAAAATATAGGCCAGCCCACACTTGGAACTAAATTTTGGAGTTTGCGCCAAAAACTCGGTATTTGCACAAGAAATGGGGTTAAGTTCTTGATCCTTAAGGTCTTCCTTCCCTCAAAACTTAGCCCAAGTTTAAACTTTCTTCTTTCAATTTGGTATTTCGATGCAAAATCAGATTTTCCTTTTGTTCCTAAACTTCTTCCTACTACCGAACTTTGACCCAAGCACCTCCAAACTCAAATTTTGCAGCCACAAGCACAAAGTAATAAAATTCAGGCCACAAACATTGACAACAAAGTTATAGACAAAATGAATGAGGAACAACATAAGGTAATATCAGATCCTTGTGCTTAGAAAGCTAAAGTTTCCCTTGAAATTGAGTTTTAGCTTGAAACTTGCTACTTGCACTACAAAGCAAATTAGACCTTTAATCCTAAAATCTATCCAAACCTCGAACTTTAGCCCGAAATTTTGACCATATTCTCAAGTTTGGTGATTGCACAATGAGTAGGAATAGGCTTATTCCTAAAAGCCTTCCCAAGGCCATGTTTTGCACCACAGTTCTCAAAAAGGTCTTGAAAAGTTAAGTTTGAATGGCGAAACTCCTAAGTTCGCTGGTGGTATTGCACATTGGATTAAGCCTTAAATGTAAAAGAGTGTCCTAGTACTAAGGTTTGGGCCGAGTTTCAGCCCGAATTTCCCCTTTTGGCTTGAAGTTAGATGATTGCCAATGGCTGTGAATGGACCTTATTCCTAAGACCTTTCCTAAGGCTTGGTTTTAGCTCGAGTTTGATCCTTAAATTAAAGATTCACTCCCAAACTCGGCATTGGTAGTCAAAAGAGGAGTGCACCTTATCCCTAAGTAATTTCTTAACACCAAATTTGCAGCCTTCTCCAAGTTAGGTTGTTTGAATCAGAAAATTCTCCGTTTGTAGTAGTCTCTGTCCAAGTTCTAAAGTGACATTTCATGTGGTGTTAAGACACGTTGAAAATATGCCTATAAGGAAGGTTGAGGATTTTTTAAGGATTTAATAGCAAGGGCTAATCCTCCAAAAGGTTTATTTGAGTTCCTTTAGGTATGAGTGGAAGAGTGAATGATGACGTGTGTTCAAGTGAAAATAAATACGATAATTAAATATCGTGTGAATGCGATTGATCCTTGATATTGCTTGTCTCTGCAGGATAGGTGATACCAAAGGAGTCACAAAGTGGAAGTGACTGCTCGAAGGGGCCAATGATCCAAGCTTTCCAAGATAAAACGCCACAACAATCCAGGGCCAGGTAACCACCAATGGAGCCAAAGGGTGGAGGATCAGTGCACCAATTGAAGATATAATTGTGAAAAAGACAAAATATCACCAGAGACAAACTACGTGGATGAAGGACCGCTACTACAGTGCAGAAAGCCAAATGATGTTATTCTTGACACCCGAGAAGCTAATAACAAGACACAAAATGTTACAGGAGACATGCAAAAATGGAGAATGAACAATTAGAGATGACAAGAATATGAATTTATCATAATAGTAGTTATCTTATTGTAAAACAACAAATTTTGGGCCCAATTTAATGCAATTCAAGAGGGGGGCCAAAAGTTAGTTGTTCACCCAGTTACCAAGCTTGTCTTTTTGTTTCTTGAGCCGGTAGTTGGAGAGTAGTTGAAAAAGTGGTTGGAAGTTGTTGAAACCATTAGCTGAAAGCGGGTTTCTAGAAGTCAAATATGGGCCATTGAATGGATTGAATCGTAACCATTGATTCAAAATGTAAAAGCTATAAAAGGCCAGTGCCTCTCTCATTGTAAGGGGTTAGAAAGTTAGAAATAGTTAGTCAAAATTGTTAGAATTGATAGGATTTAGAAGGGGAAGTTAAAATTAGGAGTAGAGTAGGAATTGGTAAGCAAAAATTGTTGTAATGGTAGTTGAAGCAAATGAATAAAACATTGAAGCATGGTGTTTGCCATTTGCCTTTACTTGTTTGCATGGTTTTTGTTGATCAAACTTAGTTAAAGTTTAGTGATTCAATGGTGAAATGTGAGGGTATCTGATAGATTTCAGTTTCATACCATTGGAGGTTTACTAACTGTAAGTCTCTCTGCATGGTTAGTTTGAGCCTCTTATTGCTGTTAGTTCAACTATGGATGTTTGTTCTGATTGGGCAAAATTGGGTGTCTTAATGAATGTTCATGGTCTGAAAATCCTTTTGCTTTCCTTTGGAGATTGCATTGTGAAGTAGTCACCGGTGAGGAGGGACCTCAAGGAGATCAGTCCAGACCAGTCAGCAAGAGTAAACATAACGGAAACACAGAGATATGATGGAGGCAACGCAGAACAAAAGTTTTTATTGCATGAAATTTGATTACATCCAACCAGTAACAACTGGGTTACCACATATCGACACACAGGCCTGGTAGAATAGGTCACAACCGAGACCTTGAATCGAAAGATCTATCTTCTAGGCACAATCTATCTATCTAATACTCTAATAGATTCTAATTAATTACATTCTAAAGCATGATTACAAATATATATATATATATCGATCCAAAAGATCCGATCGGCCCAAAAGGGATCAAAACCCGAAGAACAAGACCTAATGTACAAAATGAACAAGGTCGGCCTCCGCCAAGAGATTCCTCCAGAAAATCCAAAGGATGAAACGTAGAAGGTCGGCCACACGATAAGAAACATCGAGATCAACACTCAAGGCTCCACAAGCTTTGGAATGGGTTCCGGTAGATCACCAGAATAGGTCTTAGGCAACCGATAACAAAGGAACAACCGGTAACAAGAAACTATCATGGAAACCGGTAGCGATATCTTGCCGGAAAGTGATCCAAATGAGATGCGGTTTGAAAGCAAGAAAGATGATCAAGTCTTCAAGTAGAATCCAATTCCACAGGATCCGGTGAGCCAAAACCGGAACATACAGAAGAAAACTGAAACTGCAAACAAAACAGAAAGGAAAATGTTTTTGGTTGATGCAAGATTGTTGTTAACCAGGGATGCTCCTACATCAAACATCCTAGGTTAATGAAAAGTGAGCCTCTCACTTTGCTGGGGTCAAAGAGAAACCAATTGGTCTACCTCTGCCTGAGAAATCCAAGATGAATCTTCAACTGGTTTGCCCTTCCACTTCACAAGATATTCTTTGTACTGACTGTTCCGAGTACTACGCCCAATCCTATTGTCCAAAATCTCTTCAATCTGATCCGGTTCCTTCCGGTGCAATTGTTTCTCCAAGTCTGCATCACTGTCCTTACTGAATTCTGGTTCATGGTACTCATGAAGATCTGCAATGTTGAATACAGGTGAAATACTTAGACTATCCGGTAGCTCCACTTCATATGCATTTCCAAAACTAAACTTTCTCAAAATCTTATAGGGTCCAAACTTCTTCATTTGCAACTTATTATAAGTTCCAACCAGGAATCACTCTTTTCTCAGATATATCATCACTTCATCGCCAACTTCAAATTCCTTATGTCTCCTCTTCTCATCGGCCTTCTCCTTATATTTTCTATTCATGTCTTCCAAATGCTGTTTAACCTGATTATGCAATGCTACCATGTGATCTGCAAAATCTTCTACTTCTGAACTCTTTTGGTCTTCACTGCTAATGTCTCTCAATTCTACTATTCCTCTAGGATGCACTCCGGTAACAATCTCAAAAGTTGTTTTTCCGGTACTTCTATTCACTGAATTGTTGTAGGCAAACTCTGCTTGTGCAAGGATCAAATCCCAACTTCCTTTTTTATCTCCCACCAAACATCTCAACAAGTTTCCCAAGCTCTGGTTAACAACTTCTGTCTGTCCATAAGTCTGTGGATGAAAAGTAGAAATGAACTTCAAATCTGTCTTCATCTTCTTCCAAAGTGTTCTCCAAAAATAGCCAACAAACTTAGCGTCTCTCTCTGAAACTATGCTCTCAGGTAATCCATGCAATCTCACCACTTCCTTGAAAAATAGGTCTGCTACATGCAATGCATTTGATGTCTTCTTACAAGGTATGAAATGAGCCATCTTTGAAAATCTATCCACTACCACAAATATAGAATTATTCCCTCTCGGTGTCTTAGGCAATCCAAGTACAAAATCCATGCTTATATCCTCCCAAGGTCTTACCGGTACTGTCAAAGGTTTATACAATCCCACATTTTGACTACTACCTTTTGCAACTTGACAAACTCTACAACTCTGCACATATCTCTTAACATCCTTATGAATCTGGGGCCAAAAGTACTGCTCACTCACCATTGCAACTGTTTTATCAATGCCAAAATGTCCAACTAAACCTCCACTATGTTTCTCTTTGATTAGGTTCTCTCTCATGGAACTCTTAGGTATGCATAACTGAACTCCCCTGAATAAAAATCCATCTTGAATGAAATAATCCAACCCTTTGCTCCTAGCAACCATAACTGGTTCTCTACATGCTTTCCAAGGTTCTGCAAAATCCAGGTCTTCATCATACAAGGTCTTCAAATAATCAAAACCTAATACTGTCACTCTCATCTCTGTCACCAAATTCGTACTACTACTCAATGCATCAACAACTTTGTTAGATTTTCCACTTCTATGCTTCAACACAAAGGTGTAACTTTGCAAGAATTCTACCCATCTCATGTGTCTCTGATTCAACTTACTCTGACTGTTCAAATACTATAAAGCTTGATGATTTGTATACAACACAAACTCCTTAGGCAGCAAGTAGTGTCTCCATTTCTTCAAGGCTTGAACTATGGCATAAAATTCCTGATCCTACACTGAATATCTCTTCCGGGCATCATTCAATTTCTCACTGAAATAGGCTATTGCTCTCCCTTCTTGACTCAAAACTACTCCTATTGCTGTTCTACTTGCATCACAATCCACTTGAAATACTTTATTGAAATCCGGTAAAGCTAACACAAGCTGCTTAGTCACTTTCTGCTTCAACAATTCAAAACTTTTGTTTGCTTCGGTGGTCCACTTGAATTCCTTCCGATCTCCTCTCATGGTTTCAATCATAGGGTTACAAACTGAACTGAAATTTCCTCCGATAGAAACTAGCCAATCCATGAAATGATCTTACCTCTCCAATGCTTTCTGGTGTAGGTCACTCAACAATGGCTTTCACTTTCTCAGGGTCCATCTTCAAACCATCCTCAGATATCACAAATCCTAAATAGACTAACTCATCCTTCATGAAAGTACACTTCTTGATATTGATCAACAACTTTTCTTCTCTCAACGTTTGTAAAACTTGTCTTAACTGCAACAAATGCTCCTCTTTTGTTTTACTAAAAAATCAGAATGTCATCCAAATACACAATAACAAACTTACCCAAGAATTTCTTCAATATCTGATTCTTCAGCCTCATTAAAGTGCTCGGTACATTAGTCAATGCAAAAGGCGTCACCAACCATTCATATAGTCCTTCATTTGTCTTAAATGATGTCTTACACTCATCACCTTCCTTGATCCTGATCTGATGATATCCACTCTTCAAATCTATCTTTGTAAAGTATTTTGCTCCACTCAAACAGTCCATTATGTCATCCATCCTAGGCAAAGGAAACCAGTATTTCACTGTGATCTTGTTTATTGCTCTTGAATTGGTACACATCCTCCATTCTCCATTCTTCTTAGGTGCTAATACTACTGGTACTGCACAAGGGCTCAGACTCTCCCTGATCAAACCGTTCTTCAATAGCTCCGACACTTGTCTATTCAGTTCTTCATTCTCTGCCGGTGTCAATTGATGTGCAGTTTTGTTAGGCAAACTAGCTTCGGGAACCAAGTCCATGCAATGACTAATACTTCTAATAGGTGGCAATCCATCAGGTACATTATCTGAAATGATGTCCTCATATTCTGTCAGCAAATCTCTTATCTCTTCCAGGTGTTCTCCTTCCGGTTCCAGTCTCTCAATCTTCTTAGGAATTAAGGCAAAACACACATTCTCATGTCTCAGTCCATCCATGAATTTCCTTCCATCTACTAAATAGATTCTATCATTTTTTATAGACTTCACCCTTCAAAGGTTCCTCCAAAGGTAGCAAGGTTTGCTTCATCCCATTGGCCACAATAGTGTATGTATTCTTCCTCCCATCATGTATTGCTTGTCTATCAAACTGCCAAGCTCTTCCCAATAAAAGATGACAAATATCCATAGGCATAGTATCACACAAAACTTCATCATGATAATTCCCAATTTTCAATTTTACCAAACATTGTTCACTTACTAACAACTTATCTTCATCCTGAATCCATGCTATCTAATAAGGCTTAGGGTGTTTCAACCTCTCGAATTTCAACCTATTCACCATCTCTTTTGAAACAAGATTATTTGAACTACTACTATCAATAACAACTTTACAACACTTATCGGATACCTTACATCTGGTCTTGAACAGATTCTTCCTCTACAAGGGTTCTTCATCTCCTCCGATATGACACAAAGCTCTCCTCATCATCAACAGTTCTCCATCTTCTGGTTTATTGTCTGATCCAGTGGGGTTTTCTTCCACTACTGCTGCTCTTCCGGTAGCCTCTGTCTTCTTACATTCAAATGCACGGTGTCCTTCTCCACACTTAAAGCAAGTTCCTCTAAATGTCCTCTTGTCTTATCTTCCAAAGTTCTCATTCCGGTAACCATCCGGTTCTCTCCTCCGGTAGAAATTTCTATCATCCTTCCGGTATGAATTACCTTCTTTGCTCACTTCCTTGTCCTTGTTCTGATTTGTATTGGTTCCTCTTCCTCCGGTATATCCTCATCCTCCTTGAAATCTTCCTCCGATAAACCTTCCATCTCTACCTCTCTATCTCTGCTCATGTCTTTTGTTCAATTTCTCTTCAGCCTTTAGTGCATACTGGTAAGCCTCTTCAATACTCTCCAATTTGATCATACTGAGTTCACCTTGTATAGACATCCGCAATCCGTTCAAATATCTTGCAATTTGTTCAACTTTATCATCAACATGTCCGGATCTGATGTTCAATTTGTAAAATGCTTCAGTGTACTCCTTCACACTAGATTCCTTCTGTCTCAGGTTCTGCAATTTCCAGAACAAATCCACTTGATAATTCACCGAGACAAACTTTGATTTTAACTTAGCAATCATCTGATCCCATGTCTTAATCTTTTCTTTACCTCTTCTTTGTCTATCAACTTGCAAATGCTCCCACCAAAGAGATGCATGACCTTTCAACCAGGTAGAAGCATATTTCACCTTCCTCTCTTTTGTAGTGTTTTCAAAATCAAAATACTTCTCCATCTCCGAGATCCAATCCATCAATTCACCCAAATCCAACTTCCCATCATATTCCGGTGGGCTAAATGAGGTTTAGTGTTCGCCCTACTTAATCCCTTAAAAACCTTTCTTCATCCGGATCAACTGCCGGTAGGTTTACTTGTTGTGTCCGGGCTTCTTCTCCTTCATCTTCACTCACATCTTCAATATGTCGGCCTCTTCTTTGGGCTGTCTCCACGGCTTCTAACCGGGCTGCAATTCCTCGCAACATCTCCATCACAGCAGGGTCTGCATTCCCACGCGCTCCACCATTCCTAGTTCCTCTTCGCACCATAGGTTCATGCTAGTCCTCTACAATTGCAGGTCGGATCCGCAATCCGCCACCCTACAACAAGATTCAGGACATGCAACCTCCAGAATGAAACATCGCTCTGATACCACTTGAAGCAGTCACCGGTGAGGAGGGACCTCAAGGAGATCAGTTCAGACCAGTCAGCAAGAGTAAACACAACGGAAACACACAGATATGATGGAGGCAATGAAGAACAGATAGTTTTTGTTGCATGAAATTTGATTACATCCAACCGGTAACAATCGGGTTACAACATACTAACACACAGGCCTGGTAGAATAGATCACAACTGGGACCTTGAATCGAAAGATCTATCTTCTAGGCACAATCTATCTATCTGATACTTTGAAGATTCTAATTGATTACATTCTAAAGCATGATTACAAATATATATATCGATCCAAAGGATCCAGTTGGCCCAAAAGGGATCAAAACCCGAAGAACAAGACCTAACGTGCAAAATGAACAAGGTTGACCTCCGCCAAGAGATTTCTTCAGAAAATCGAAAGGATGAAATGTAGAAGGTCGGCCACATGGCAAGAAACATCGAGATCAATGCTCAAGGCTCCACAAGCTTCGGAATGGGTTCCAGTAGATCACCAGAATAGGTCTCAGGCAACTGGTAACAAAGGAACAACCGGTAACAAGAAACTGTCATGGAAACCGATAGCGATATCTTGCCACAAAGTGATCCAAATGAGATGCGGTTTGAAAGCAAGAAAGATGATCAAGTCTTCAAGTAGAATCCAACTCCACAAGATCCAGTGAGCCAAAATCGGGACACACAGAAAGAAAACTGAAATTGCAAACAAAACAGAAAGGAAAATGTTTTTGGTTGATGCAAGATTGCTGTGAACCGGGGATGCTCTTGCATCACATTGTTTTTATGGCATTGTGAGTGTATCTTTGGTTAAGAAGGAACTAGTTTTGTGTAAAATTTGTCTACCTGTAGCACCAACCGTTACTATCATTGTCCCTAGGTTCTCTAAACCCTATCCCTTTTCTTTTTATTTTATCCAATTTGAGAAGTGAAGCATCATCAAATGCAGGCCAGCTTGTTAGATGCATAAGTCCCCTTGAGATTACCAACAAATCACATCAACCCTAAGTTATGATGAGCTTAGTCATCACCTAACATTAGAAACCTTGAGGTTATCTTGTTTGGACAGTCAAAAGGCACACAAGATTTCCTTATTCAAGAGAGAATAGGATAGACTCTATGCATTCTAATATGTGTTGATGAAAGTGCTAAATTTTCCCATCAACAAAATTGGTGCTAGAAGGAGGGCCACACTTCAAATTTGCAATAAGATGAGTCTAGTATGCCCTTTCAAATGTTATATTTGAGATATGTTAGATCCCTTCTATTTTGAAAAATCCAAAAATAACCAAAAAACTAGAAAAATACTCAAATAAGTAGAAAATCTGAAAATACAAAAAAAATTTGAATGGTCCTCAAGATGACATTTCTCAACTTCATGGGAGATGGAGTGCACAACTATATCCTAGGCATTTGCCTGAATTTGCATCTATAGGAAATTGCAGGATCCACAACACGACTGGACATTATGAGTTGAACTGTATGACGTTTCTGTCAAGGGTGTAGCTAGTGCTGTAACGAAAAATATTCTTCTAGGATAATCTTAAGACGGAGGAGTTCCTGACAGTTTTATTACTCCACACTGCAATGATAAATTTATAGTTACACAGTTTAGGGGATTGATTGAGAACTAGTTGGGTCTCAATGAGAAGTTATGTTTGGAGACCATATTATTACCTTGGTGGTGTAATATCCATAACGCTTCTCATTCTGAATTTCCTGGATCATTATGTCTAGAGGTTGTTAATCAAGTTAGATATCAGTTTGGATTGCCAAAATCACGAGATGAGTGCATCATAGATAAAATATGCAGTGCATACCTTGTAGTTGATGAGTATAGAAGAACACAAGATTGCGGTAGTACCACATTATCTGAGGGTGAAAGAGATGAATTGCAACATGCTAGCCTAGATGAATCCAACAATCAGAGTGTAGCAGTGAGTGGCTTTGTATACCTTGCACCTAAGGAGGAAAACGTTGGAGAGAATGATCAAGTGAGCACTATAGAAGAGCCAGAGAATGGGGAACAATTCGAGGGAGCCCTACCATTGGAAGTTGTATTCCAAGAACAAGTTGGGAAATTTTTTGAAGATTAAGCTATTAGAGAGTCCTCAGTGTTTGAAGATATGCTTAAAGAAATGCACAAGGTTGCGTGATTTATGCAACATGAAGACACACAAATAGGTGAAGCACCCGATGTTCCTAGGTTCAAGTTCAAATATGATTTTCAGCCTACGCAGCTCACTGATGAGTATGATGCTGATTTACATATGCCCAATGCAAGTGGGATGTTGCACCACCAGTTGCGGCCTCCTGAAGCTGCTGAGGGTCTCTCACCACATGACACAGTGCTTGGGTAAAAAACACACTATGTTGTTTCTTTCCTTCCTACTAATTCTAAATATTATTAATTTGATTTCAAATATTTAGGAAAAACAACCTGCATATGGATCAATCATGGACCCAATGAGTTGCCCCTATAGTTGATATTGCTTGATGTCCCAGCTGAGCATGAGAGTGGCGCATTGAAAGTTTTTCTTTCAATATATAAAGACAAACCTGCTAGGCTTAGGACTATGCCCTTTGCCCTATTATTGTTGCACATTCCAAGAAATCATCTTGGGTCAGGGGTTTACATGAATAGTCCACATTTTGTTCAGTCAGGCTCTTCTTGTACATAATTAGTTTAGTTTTCTTTTCCTGTTTTAGAGTAGATTGGTTTCCCATTGTTAGCATAGATTTCTTGCTTTCTACTTTGGGTTAGGTGTTCTTTTGGTCTATTTTAGTTTAGGTTTGCTTTCAGAAGGATTGGTTCCCTATCATTTTGCAAGGGGTATGTGTTTTGCCCAACTTTGGTGTATAAGGTCAAAGATATTTTTCGGTTTGTTTCTTTGATGCCAACTCTGGTAGAGCACTTCGTTAAAGATTGCCCCTATAATTAGCTCATTTGGTTCAAAGCATATTCATTTTGAAAATATCATTATTTTGTTGAGTCTTGTCACAAACGTTGTGATCATTGCACATCTTACGCTTAATAATTGCTTGTCTATTGTTTCATCAAAGGGAAGTCATTGCAGGTGAAATCTAAAGCTCTACTTTAGTGACCACTGTAATGCTCAAACCCATGTGAGCTTCACTCCTTACAAGCAAAAAAATGAAAATGAGAAAGAAAAGAAAAACAAAGCAATGAAAATTGAAAAGGAAAGAAATATTAGTCTACTTGTCATTGGGAGTGCGAACATCTCCATAGGTACTAAAAGAAATTTACTAGAAGTAGAGCAATCTTTGTGACATTACAGGTGATAACCTTGTTGAGGCTATGGATGCTCGTTGGCTACAAGGCAATATCCAGGTTGCTTTTGGAATTAGAGTCGCCCACGTAGCTTGCCATGACTAAACAATGATGTCTCACCTTTCTCCAAGCTGGAATAAACTTCACTGCACACACCTAGTTTCTAGGGTTGGTGATTTGGCTCAATTTGTAACCTTATTTTTACCTTATATTTGTCTTTTTGTCATTTGGTCTGGTCCGTAGGGTGTTCACTAGACTTTCTAGGATCTATCTGAATTGTCATCCTTTAAATGTTTAGGAACATTTCCCAACCGAGTCACCATTTGTTTTAGAGAGAGAGAGAGAGAGAGAGAGAGAGAGAGAGAGAGAGAGAGAGAGAGAGAGAGAGAGAGCTAAAGGGTGCATAGCGTGAAGATTAGGCAGGAGAGATCAAGGCCACAGAGTGAAGGAATTTAGGGGTACAAGTTTAGGAATACAAATCTCAAACTATTAGGTAGACGAAGGACCGATGTCAGACCCCCTTTAAAACCCAAGGTTATTGTATGACAAAGGACAAGGGAAGAAGATCATCCAAGGGCCAAACTTGATGCAAGAAAAGGCATAGAACAAAGTAAAATATAGGCCAGCGCACACTTGGAACTAAATTTTGAAGTTTCCCTCCAAAACTCAGTATTTGCACAAGAAATGGGATTAAGCTCTTGATCCTTAAGTCCTTCCTAGCCTTGAACTTTAGCTTGATTTTTGCCTTTCTTCTTTCAAATTCTGTATTTGAATGCAAAATCGGAATCCCCTTTTGTTCCTAAACTTTTTCCTACTACCGAACTTTGGCCCAAGCACCTCCAAACTCAGATTTGGCAGCCACCAAGTAATAAGATTCAGGCCACAAACACTGACAACAAAGTTGTAGACAAAAGGAATGATGAACAACAAAAGGTAATATCAAATCCCTATGCTTAGAAAGCTAGAGTTTCCCTTGAAATTGAGTTTCAGCTTGAAACTTGGTACTTGCACTACAAAGTAGAATGGACCTTATTGCTAAGACCTTTCCTAAGGTTGCATTTTAGCTTGAGTTTGATCGTTAACTTAAAGATTCACTCCCAAACTCGGCATTGGAAATCAAAAGAGGAATGCGGCTTATCCCTAAATAATTTTTCAACACCAACTTTGCAGCCTTCTCCAAGTTAGGGGGTTTGAATCGGAAAATTCTTTGTTTGTAGTAGTCTCTATCCAAGTTCCAAAGTGACATTCCACGTGGTGTTAAGATAGAAGTTGGAAATATGCCTAGAAGGAAGGTTGAGGATATTTTAAGGATTTAACAACAAGGGGCTAATCCTTCAATAGGTTTATTTGAGTTCCTTCAGGAATGAGTGGAAGTGTGAACGATGATGTGTGTTCAAGTGAAAATGAATGTGATAATTGAATACCATGTGAATGTGATTGATCCTTGATATTTCTTGTCTCTACGAGATAGGTGATACCAAAGGAGTCACAAAGAGGAAGTGACCGCCTGGAGGGGCCAAAGATCCAAGCTTTCCTAGATCAAATGCTAGAAGGATCTAGGGAAAGGTGACCACCAATGGAGTGAAAGGATAGAGGATCCAACACAACAATTGAAGATATGATTCTAGTAAAGCCAGAAGATCACCAAAGACAAAGTACGTGGATGAAGGACCGCTACTACAATGCAGAAAACCGAATGATGTCATTCCCAAAACCTCGGAAGCCAATAACAAGACACAAAATGCCATAGGAGACATGCAGAAATGGAGAATGAACAACTGAGGATGACAAGAATATAATTTTTTTGTAATAGCAATCATCTTATTGTAAAATGACAATTTTTGTGCCCAATTTAATACAATTCAAGAGGGGGGCCAAAAGTTAGTTGTTCACCCAGCTACTAGGCTTGTCTTTTTCTGTCTTGAGCCCCATCAACTTGTGTCTTTAGTGGGGTTAATTGAGGGTAGTTGGAGAGTAGTTGAAAAACTGGTTGGAAGTTGTTGAAACCATTAGCTGAAATCTATTAGGGTTTCCGGAAGTCAAATCTAGTCCATTGAATGGATTGAATCGTAGCCATTGATCCAAAATGTAAAATCTGTAATAGGCCAATGCCTCTTTCATTGTAAGGGGTTAGAAAGTTAAAAATATTTAGTTAGAATTGTTGGAATTGGTAGATTTAGAAGTAGAAGTTTAAATTAGGAGTAGAGTAAGAATTGTTGAGCATAAATTGTTGTAATGGTACTTGAAGCAAATGAATAAAACATTGAAGCATGGTGTTTTTCCATTTGCCTTTGCCTATTAGCATGGGTTCTCTTCTTCACAGTTAGGTAAATTTTAGTGATTTAATGGTGAAATGTGAGGGTATCAGATAGATTTTAGGTTCATGCCTTTGGAGGTTTACTAACTGTAAGTCTTTGTGCTTGGTTAGTTTGAGCCTATTATTGCTATTAGTTCAAATGTTGATGTTTGTTTTGATAACACTAGAATTGAGTGGCCTAATGAATGTTCATTGTCTAAAAATCCTTTTGTTTTCCTTTGGAGTTTGCACTATTTCTGTGGTGTTGTGATTGTATCTTTGGTTAAGCAACTAGTTTTGTGTGTAATCTGTCTACTCGCAACAACAACTGTTACTATCATCGTCCCTAGGTTCTCTAAACCCTATCCCTTTGCTCTTTATTTTATCCAATTTGAGAAGTGAAGCATCATCAGATAGCCTTATTAGATGAAGGCCACTTTGTCAGATACATAAGTCCCCTTGAGATTACTAGCAATTCACATCAGCCTTGAGTTATCCCAAGCTTAGTCATGAACTGACATTAGAAACCTTGAGGTTGTCTTGTTTGGACAGCCAGAAGGGATACAATATTTCCTTATTCAAGAGAGAATAGGATAGACTCTGTGCATTCTATTTTGTGTTGATGGAAGTGCTAAATTTCCCCATCAACAGTTATATTTCTCAAATTGATTTAGGATCTTGTAATCACATCATGTTTACTCTAGGATCATTTTGTTTATGAGTTGGCATTGCTTGAGGACAAGTAATCTTTGGGAAGGGAGGACTATAATGTCCCCATTTTTAGACCTTTTTATTCAATGAGTTTTGGCTTAGTTTCAGGGATTTTGCTGCATCCGATGATGTTTTGGAGTTCAGTTGGTGCCCTAGTCGGTGACAATGCTCATTGTAGGAATTTGGGTTTTTTTGAGTTTGTTCTCCTTAGTCTCAGAGAACACTGCTATTTATTGTAAGTGCTTGTTTTGGCATCAATCTTTTTGGGATTTATCTAAGTTTTTTCTTAGTCCTTAGAGAACATTACTATTTATTATCAATACTCCTTTCAACACCAGCCATAATCCTTTAGCATCAATTTTGTTTCGGTGTGATTGATTTTTTTTTTTTGGTATCTTGGTGAGTTTCTAGTAAGGTGGTTGATAATATTTTAATATTTTCTCTAAAGTAATAAAGTGACATTTTATTATTCACTTTAGTGTTAAAATATTTAAAAGGTGTTTTTTTCCCCAAGTTGGATACCTAGGAGATGTGGAGGACTTGAGTAGTTTTAAAATATTATGGGGTCTTTTTTGAGAGAAACTAAAATATTTGGATTTTAAAATACCCTATTTCCCTCCAACCATAATTGAAGTTTTGACTCTCATTTCTCTCATTTAGAGTTTTCACACATGAGATGTTGCTGGAAAATAAAGGAGTTCTTCCAGGTGTTGTTTAGGGTGAAAACCTTCTTTAGCCTTGCTGGTTTGATATTTTCACTCAGGAAATACATTGTTTTTTCATAGAATTTGGGATTTAGGGTTTTAGAGAAGAAATGAAAATCTTCAAGGTATTCTGAATGCAGGATTTTGGGTTGTTTTTGGGTGATCATTGAACAAATTTTGTTGTGATCCGTAGGGATTTCTATGTGGTTTTTTCTAGCTGGCCATACTCTTTCCTAATGCTGGCCGTACCCTTCAAAAATGACATGTAAGCTAGGGTTTTGATCAAAATTCTGTTGGTGCTATTTCAAACTGTCCCTATGACCTAGGCAACTGTAATGTCCCCTTCTCATTGATGCTCTCTCAGTGGTCCATTAGCCTATTCCTGAGACCCGTAGGCTAGGTGGAATGAGTAATCAGGGTCTAGCATCGATGAAGCGAGGACTTACTATTTTTAGTAAGTCAGGGAATGACCATTCTGGTGCCACTGTCCTACTGAGTCCTCCTTGCTTTGACTCTGGACGCGATGATCATACTTTTCTGAGCATTAGTTCTTGACTTACTATTTTTAGTAAGTGGCTATGTGGCACAATTCTATTTTTGGCAGTAGACAGGGTTCTGAATTCTACAGCAGTCTGTGGTCGTCCGGGCTCAGTTTCATCCTGGTGGTGATAATAATCAGTGCGGGAGACAATTGCAACATAATTAAATATTATTTCCTTATCCTAAGGTTAATATTTAATTAATCTATTTATTGGCTACTGGTTTATTAATTTGGGATTAATGCCTATTTAATCCTAAGTTTGGCGAAATTCAGTTGTTTTATGGAATGAAAAATATTTTTAAAAGGGATATTATTCCACTTTACATTGCCATTATGTGCCTAAGTGTCCAACGTGGGTCCTCCCCCTTCTTGGGCGTGAGTTTTGACTTAGGAGAATGGGCGCTACACTTGGGTCCACATGTAAGTGGAAATGAAATTCAAATGCAAGCGTGGAATTTGGAGGGATGTCATTTGAATTTGATGAATGAAGTTATAAATATGAGGCTTGGGTTCCCATTTGCATTATCTTGAAAATCTGTAATGTTATGTTGCTGGATTGGTGACAAAACTTGAGGCTTCGGAGTGCGTCTCCCTAGTGCTACCCGGTTTCGTACTTGAAATACAGTACCTAGCTGTGCCTTGTATTCCTCTACCGTTTTCAGAGCTTTGCCATTGACATCTTGGTGTTGCAACGATTCTGTACTTGCTGGTTTTGCCTGTGGCTGAAGCATATTTTTGCTCACATCTCTTTGCTGGAGCGTCTGACAGTTATGGGTATCAATCCTATCTTCCTTCCCAGCACTGGCGAATAAGTTTGTAAGTTTTTAGCACGTTTGTTTGAGTTTTGAATTAATTATGCAAAATCGAAATTCCTAGTCTAGGCGTGGGTTTTCTGCCTTGCATTTGGATGCGTGCAAAATAAATAAGGGTCTTTTTGGGGTGTTGTTTTGATTGGTTAGCATTGCATATGTTGTACGGTGGGTTTGGACTGGTTTGAGCTAAATCGGATGTAAAATGAGGGAGATATGAATATTTTGGCATTTATCTGGGCTGCTGGTTTGTGTTTCCAGCCTGCAGATTTGGTTGTAACAGAAATTTATATCTTACTATAGAAATCTGCATTACTCTCCTTCTATCATTTCTATTATTGTAAGGTTAGGTAGTAGTACTACTAACCAGTTCTCTCTTTGTAATTCTCATCCTGCTGAATAAGTGGAAGAGGCTGGCTTGTCGCCTGATATGCAATAATTTGTAATTTTCAGTCCTCCCGCTGAATAAGTGGTCGAGTGATAAGTTCAATGTTTTTGGTCCTCCCACTGAAATATGCGGTAGAGTGATTGTTAATGTAATGTCCTCCCACTGAAATACGCGGTAGAGTGATTGAACTTTTGTTTCTTGTAATCTTTCCCTTGGTCGGTTCACCGCCAAGAAATTTAGTTTCTATCTTGCTGGATAAGCAGAAGGGGATGGCTTGCCGCCCATGCAATTGTAATTTTCAGTTTGTTTATTGATGCTGACGATCCCCGGAACACCGTATACTCTCACCCTCCCAGTCTGGGCTCTCGGTGAACAAAAGGTGGAAGGGTTCCCTTTCAGTAGTTTTGCTTATTACTCTAACCTTAACGGGTTAATTGTTGTGGATGAATTGCTATTGGCTTGAAAAAACAAAAAAATATTAGTGGGATATTACAGTGGTATCAGAGCTGGTTTTCCTGCCAGCCTGTGAGAGTCAATGGGTTCAGAAGTCTCCATGAGTGACAGAGACGTCAGACACTACAACAGAGAACAGAAGAGACAGCAGTTTCAGATTCCTATAGTGCCCGAAGAGGACACATTTTCAGAAGTACTGAGAAACAGAGGGAAGAATTTAGATACCTCAGATTCAGTGGATTCAATGGCAGATAAGACTACAGAAACAAATGAGGCACCCGACAAGAAGGCAGAGAGGCAATTCAATGCCATGATGGACATGATGTCTTTACTGCTGTCAAAGCTCAATTAGAACGTTGTTGGGACCCCTAATCAGCCCAACAATGGACCGGAAGCTAGCACTTCTAACACTTCTGTAGGCAATAGAAATGGGAGCAATAACGGGAGTAACAATGGAGGTTCAGCCCCAAGGCCTTTACAACCTGTCTTTTTGCCCAAAGAAGTACAACAAGCTAAAACAGAGATACCCACAGCTGATGAGATAAGAAATAGCTACATGGAGTATGCTTCCCTTCCTAGTGAGATCCGAGATATCCTAACTCTGGATCAATTCATGAATCAGAAAATGAAAAGAGGACGGAGGAATGACTACAAGTCTGCTGCCCCAAGAGATTTCCAGCAAGCTCTTGGAAGAGTGACCTTAGCACACTTTGATGGGAGCGCTAAGGGTATTGCCAGAGCATGGGTACAGAAGTTGGACAATTACTTGTCCTTGAGACCGATGCCGGAGGAGGATGCCATCAAGTTTGCTACCTTGCACTTGGATGGAGTGGCCCACAAATGGTGGTACCATGGGTTGGTCACCCTTGGTCACAACTTAGTCACCACCTACGCTGATTTCACCAACAAGCTAATTGAGAGATTTGACATCAGGGATCTAGAGGTGAAGTTTAGAGAACTTGCACAACTGAGGCAGCAAGGTTCCTTGGACACTTATGTGACTGAATTCCAAAACTTGTCAGTCATGGTGAGTAGCATCTCAAAGAAGCGACTGGTTGTCCTTTTCACTGAAGGACTTGAAGAACCATTGAGAGGATGGGTCAAAGCTTTTGATCCGCCCACACTGGCAGAAGCTATTAAAAAATCTAGAAGTATGGAGTTGGCTGCCCCTAAGAGTAAAATTCAGTCCAAGCCTTTCCCTTTCAGAAAGGATAAGAAGAAATTCACTAATCAGACCAAGAGGTTCCCTCCGCGAATGGATGATGGGCTCCGTAAAGAGCTCCGGAGAAATAATCTATGTTATTCTTGCAGAGAACCTTGGGTTCCCAGGCATAGGTGCCATGAAAGGGGAATTTACATCAAATGGAAGGCTATTCCGAAGATGGATCAGATTCTGAAATTTCAGAACAGCAGACTGAAGTTGAGGACAGCGAGTATGAAGAGGCTCTTGAAGGGCCTGAATTTGGGTCAGAAGATAGAGGAGTGGTTGCTCAACTCTTGAGCATTCACAAAAATGAGTCTTTCAGAGTTCGGGGTGTGATTGGAGAGCATCGTGTCATAGCTCTCATTGACACAGGTGCAACACACAACTTCATTGATGGAAGGATTGTTGCAAAAAGGGGACTGGTGGCAGAGGAAGTTGAGGGCTTCAAAGTCATGGTAGCAGATGGTTCCACTATATCCTGTAATAGAATGATTTCCAACATGTCTCTGAAGTTGGGAAATCATGAAATCAGAGATGATTTCTTTGTGGTAAGCATTGGATGGACTGATGATGCAGCCCTCGGAATTCAATGGCTGAGATCTCTTGGTGAGATCACACTAAACCTACAAACCATGGAGCTGAAATTCATGTCCAAAGGGAAAAAGGTAGTTTTGAGAGGAATGTCGCATGGGGGACTTAAGGTTGTATCCTTGAAAAGAATGGAAAGGCTGATCCGCCATAATCAGGTGGAGTGGGCAGCGGAGTGTTTGATAATGCCTTCCAATCCATTGGTGGATAAGGGCAACTATTCCTCAGACATTTCAGCAATGGTCAAAGATAAGAGCAATATTGTGGTGATACCTTCAGAACCACAACAAGAGCACAGAAAGTATCCTAAAGACATTCAAGCTTTGATAACTAAGAGAAGCAAGGTGTTCGAAAAGCCACCTCCTAGCAGACCTCCTGAAAGAGGTGCTGAACACATTATTGAGCTTGAGGAAGGAGCTAAGCCAGTCATGACTACTCCTGACCGATACCCCAAAAAGCAGAAAGATGAGATCGAGAAAGCAATTCAGGAATTGCTTGACATGGGTTACATCCGGCCTAGCAAAAGCCCCTTTGCTTCGGCTATTGTCCTGGTGAGAAAGAAGGACGGGACCATGCGCATGTGCGTGGATTATAGAGCGCTGAATCAGAAAACCATCAAAAATTGGTATCCTATTCCGAGGATTGATGAGCTCATTGACGAGCTACATGGGGTAGTGTTCTTTTCCAAAATTGACCTCAGATCGGGGTACCATCAGATTAGGATGAGAGCTTCAGATGTGGAGAAGACTACTTTCAGGTGTCACTTTGGGCACTTTGAGTTCTTAGTCATGCCCTTTGGTTTGACTAATGCTCCTGCTACATTCCAGTCATGCATGAACAGGATCTTCCAAAAACAGTTGAGGAAGTTTGTGTTGATATTTTTTGATGACATCCTGATTTTCAGCAGATCTTGGAAAGAGCATCTTCAACAGTTGGATGAAGTGTTGGGCATACTAGAATCTGAATCCCTGTTCGCCAAGGAATCCAAGTGCGAATTTGGGATGGAAGAGTTGCTCTACCTGGGTCACATCATTAGTGCAGGTGGTGTGAAGGTAGACCCTGAAAAGATTAGGGCTATCATCGATTGGCCTACTCCAGAAAACATAACACATCTGAGAGGATTTTTGGGATTGTGTGGATTCTATCGGAGGTTTGTAAAGGGATACTCTCAGTTGGCTGCCCCCCTTACAGATCTTACCAAGAAAGGGGCCTTTGAGTGGTCCGAGAAGGCACAGACAACATTTGAGCAATTTAAGAGGATCATGAGCTCCTGCCCAGTTTTAGCATTGCCCGATTTTACCAGGCCATTTGAACTACAATGTGATGCATCTGGAGAAGGTGTTGGTGCGGTCCTCATGTAGGATAAGCACCCTATAGTTTTTGAGAGCAGAAAGTTGAGAGGTCTTGAGAGACTATATTCCATTTATGACAAGGAAATGCTTGCCATAATGCACGCACTTGCAAAATTCAGACAATATTTGGTGGGAAGTAAGTTCATTGTCAAGACTGACCACAACAGTCTTAAGCACTTCATGCACCAGAAGGATCTGAATGAGAGACAGCAGAAATGGGTGAGTAAGCTACAAGCTTACGACTTCGATATTGAGTATGTAAAAGGGAAAAACAATGTGGTGGCAGATGCCTTATCTAGGAGGCCGCATTTGAGCTCACTCTGCGAGCTTACTGCTGGTTGGAAAGAGTTATTGCTTGCTGATTATGCCAAAAATCAGTTTGCAATCAGTCTTATAGAGGGTACTTTTCATGATGAAAGGTACAAATTGGTTGAAGGATTGATACTGTACAAGGGAAGGATTTTCATAGTACCTGAATCTAAGTTAAAAGAGAAGATTTTGTAGACCTTCCATGACATTCTCCTTGCTGGTCACCAAGGTTATTTCAAGACATACAGGCGGATCCAGGAGAGATTCTCTTGGAAGGGGCTTAAAAATGATGTTTTGAAGTACATTAAAGAGTGTCATACATGTCAAAAGAACAAGGATGAACACACTCTACCTGCTGGTTTGTTACAACCCTTGCCTATTCCCGGTCAAAAATGGGAAAGTATTTCCATGGATTTCATCACGGGGTTGCCTCGGGATCAAGGAAAGGATAGTATTTATGTGGTGGTGGACAGACTTACAAAGTTTGCTCATTTCTTCGCCATTACCAGCTCTTTTACAGCAGCACAAGTTACCGAAGTGTTCTTCCGGGAGGTATTCAGATTGCATGGTTTACCGAAGAACATTGTGAGTGATAGGGACAGCAAGTTCCGAAGTGCTTTTTGGCAGGAAATTTTCAGATTGTGTGGTACTGTGCTCACTCCAAGCACAAGTTATCACCCTCAAACTGATGGACAGACCGAGATAGTGAATAAGTGGGTGGAAGGTTATCTTAGAAACTATGTCTCGGAGCAGCAGAATACTTGGGTGAGGTGGCTTCACCTTGGGGAGTATTGTTACAATTCTTCCTATAACATGTCTATCCGGATGTCACCATTCATGGCACTATATGGTTATGAAGCTCCTAGCTTCGCAGACTTGGTATTTGGTGATAGCAGAACCCCTCAGGCAAAAGATATGATGCAGCAAAGTCAGGATATTCTGAGAATCTTGAGGGACAATCTCCAACATGCCCAGAATCAGCAGAAGTTGTATGCTGATCAGCAGCGTATTGAGCGCACCTTTGAGGTGGGCGACATGGTTTATTTGAGGCTCCAGCCTTATAGACAGTGTACTCTCAAGAAGAGTGGGGTTGCGAAATTGAAGCCTCGATTCTATGGGCCTTTCAGAGTCAGCAGAAGGGTTGGAGAAGTGGCTTATGAGTTGGAATTACCAGCAAGCAGTAGGATCCATAATGTATTTCATGTGTCTTGCCTTAAGAAGGCTTTGGGACATAATGTTGTTGCTTCAGCTGAGTTACCTCCACTTGATGAGGAGGGAGAGTTGGTTTTGGTTCTAGAAGCTGTCCTTGAATTCAAGGAACGAACTTTGAGGAGAAGAGTGATCAGGGAATACTTGATCAAATGGAAGAATCTACCAGCTGAGGATTCTATGTGGGAGAATGAGGAGATTTTATTGCATCCAGCCTTACAGTTGCTTGAGGACAAGCAATTTTGGGGAGGGCGGACTGTAATGTCCCCTTCTCATTGATGCTCTCTTAGTGGTCCATTAGCCTATTCCTGAGACCTGTAGGCTAGGTGGAATGAGTAATCAGGGTCTAGCATCGATGAAACGAGGACTTACTATTTTTAGTAAGTCAGGGAATGACCATTCTGGTGCCACTGTCCTACTGAGTCCTCTTTGCTTTGACTCTGGACGCGATGATCATACTTTTCTGAGCATTAGTTCTTGACTTACTATTTTTAGTAAGTGGCTATGTGGCACAATTCTATTTTTGGCAGTAGACAGGGTTCTGAATTCTGCAGCAGTCTGTGGTCGTTCGGGCTCAGTTTCATCCTGGTGGTGATAATAATCAGTGCAGGAGACAATTGCAACATAATTAAATATTATTTCCTTATCCTAAGGTTAATATTTAATTAATCTATTTATTGGCTACTGGTTTATTAATTTGGGATTAATGCCTATTTAATCCTAAGTTTGGCGAAATTTAGTTATTTTATGGAATGAGAAATATTTTTAAAAGGGATATTATTTCACTTTACATCGCCATTATGTGCATAAGTGTCCAACGTGGGTCCTCCCCCTTCTTGGGCGTGAGTTTTGACTTAGGAGAATGGGCGCTACACTTGGGTCCACATGTAAGTGGAAATGAAATTCAAATGCAAGCGTGGAATTTGGAGGGATGTCATTTGAATTTGATGAATGAAGTTATAAATATGAGGCTTGGGTTCCCATTTGCATTATCTTGAAAATTTGTAATGTTATGCTGTCGGATTGGCGATAGAACTTGAGGCTTCGGAGTGCGTCTCCCTAGTGCTACCCGGTTTCGTACTTGAAATACAGTACCTAGCTTTGCCTTGTATTCCTCTACCGTTTTCAGAGCTTTGCCATTGACATCTAGGTGTTGCAACAATTCTGTACTTGCTAGTTTTGCCCTTGGCTGAAGCATATTTTTGCTCACATCTCCCTGCTGGAGCATCTGACAGTTATGGGTATCAATCCTATCTTCCTTCCCAGCACTGGCGAATAAGTTTGTAAGTATTTAGCACGTTTGTTTGAGTTTTGAATTAATTATGCAAAATCGAAATTCCTAGTCTAGACGTGGGTTTTCTGCCTTGCATTTGGATGCGTGCAAAATAAATAAGGGTCTTTTTGGGGTGTTGTTTTGATTGGCTAGCATTGCATATGTTGTACGGTGGGTTTGGGACTGGTTTGAGCTAAAT
Source organism: Cryptomeria japonica (assembly GCF_030272615.1). NCBI lineage: Eukaryota > Viridiplantae > Streptophyta > Pinopsida > Cupressales > Cupressaceae > Cryptomeria > Cryptomeria japonica. The sequence goes on along the minus strand of NC_081411.1, from coordinate 387,753,526 downwards.
CGGATGTAAAATGAGGGAGATATGAATATTTTGGCATTTATCTGGGCTGCTGGTCTGTGTTTCCAGCCTGCAGATTTGGTTGTAACAGAAATTTATATCTTACTATAGAAATCTGCATTACTCTCCTTCTATCATTTCTATTATTGTAAGGTTAGGTAGTAGTACTACTAACTAGTTCTCTCTTTGTAATTCTCATCCTGCTAAATAAGTGGAAGAGGCTGGCTTGCCGCCTGATATGCAATAATTTGTAATTTTCAGTCCTCCCGCTGAATAAGTGGTCGAGTGATAAGTTCAATGTTTTTGGTCCTCCCGCTGAAATATGCGGTAGAGTGATTGTTAATGTAATGGCCTCCCGCTGAAATACGCGATAGAGTGATTGAACTTCTGTTTCTTGTGATCTTTCCCTTGGTCGGTTCACCGCCAAGAAGTTTAGTTTCTATCTTGCTGGATAAGCAGAAGGGGATGGCTTGCCGCCCATGCAATTGTAATTTTCAGTTTGTTTATTGATGCTGACGATCCCTGGAACACCGTATGCTCTCACCCTCCCAGTCTGGGCTCTCGGTGAACAAAAGGTGGAAGGGTTCCCTTTCAGTTGTTTTGCTTATTACTCTAACCTTAACGGGTTAATTGTTGTGGATGAATTGCTATTGGCCTGAAAAAAAATAAAAAAATTAGTGGGATATTACAGCGACTAAGGAGCAAGTAATTTTTCAAGTTTTTTTCTTGTTTGAAGTTTTCCAACTGGTTTGCCCCTTTCAGAAGGGCATACGAGCCCTTTATTCATGGTGTGAGGTTTTGGAAAGATATCGCTGGGATATTCTTGTTTATTCGCATCTCCAAAGGGGCACCTATGCTTTGTGACCATTGGTTGAAGGTTGTACATTTGGACTGAGGTCAAAGTTGGTAATTATGAATTTTTGGAAGTAATTCACCCGTGTTCCCAACGACTTGTAGTTATGGGTTTGACTGAAATTAAATTTCAGAACTGTGTTTGGCACTCTAAGTTGATTTGAAGTTGTTGTGTGGAGTTTGGGTTTCATGAGGAGTTTCTTATTTTGGGCAAAATCTGCTCCGGTAAAGGTGGATGAGATTCCATGAGGTTTTAATGCCTTTTTCCTTGAACAAAGATTGCAGCAGTAGCTAACTATTAACTTCAGATATGTCAGACTTTTTTCCAAGGTTGCAGCTGTAGATGACTGTTAACATCAACTATATCAGACCTAGGAATTCTTCTGTCATTGCCATTTTCCAAGGTACTTTATGTTGTTTTTCATCTAATTATAGTCTTTATGTAATAAATGTAAACTTGCATGGTTATATCCCATTTTATGAGCTGTAGTTGGATGAAAACTGGAACTTTAAATAACATTTATGACAGTGTGTAAACCTCGAATGATCATGGTTGAGCTTTATGATGTGTTATCATTGATACCTATAATTTAAAAAAAAAACAAAAAAAAACAGGGTGTACATTATATGTAAGCAGTATAAGGACAGCCGTATAAGTTGTAGACATTCCCAGAGTCATATAGATTGGCTATAACATTGGTTTGTGAGTGCATTTGGCTTGTAACTCTGACGTTTATGACTCAGCTCACTAGAACAGTATTGTATATCTTTGACATTGAATACAATACCATTTGGCAGAGTTGCAAACTTCTATCAAATAGATTACCAGCAACAATTGATCGGAAATTTCTTATGCACTGGGATTTCAAGGGAATTCAAATTATTTTTTTTTAATATTAATTTCTGTTTTAAGTACAGAAAAATACAAAAACAGAAATTCATGAAACACAAAATTTTATGTTGGTGAAATTACAATTTGACAATTATTATGAAAATCATCAAAAAATTGTAAAGTAGTCTGCCTTTTTTGGCATCTCATCACACTTGAGACCAAACTCCTTGAAAAAATGGCAGACTACCTTAATAATTTTTCAATGGTTACATTTGTAGGGTAGTCGGCCATTTTTTGGTATCCCATTGCACTTGAGAAAACTTCATTCCTTTTAAAAAAAATCTCCACTTAACATTAATTATCTTTTAGAAGGGAAGCTGATTTTCCAATGCTTTTTATTAATTTCAGTATAATGATTGAAAAGAGAGCTTAATACTTTTCAGTCAGTCAGCTAAAATATTTTCAGTGACAACCATATGGCCTTGAATTAGGGAATATTCTGTTAACTTATACTAGAAATATTTTTAGTTAGAATAACTACATATTTTTATAAGTAACGTCTTGGATAAAACTGCATGATAGATTTTATAACTATATTAGTGCCATATCCAAGTTTACTTTATCCTCAATGTCTCTATAATCTATATATTCCATTTGCACCTGCAATCCATGGGGCACTTTCTGTACTTAGTTCACACTGTCCTCAGAAGTTGGCTTTAAATTGGTATGCTTATCCATATATATATGGTTTTGCCACCTTGATAATCAGGGGTTTGGTTTTCCAATATTGGAGATTAAAGTCCTAAATTGTGCATGACAATTGCACTATTGTATTTTCTTAGTTGAGGAACTATAATTTAATTCATATGACAGTTGTACAATAATATTTTGTTAGTTACAAAAATATGGTGTAAATACAGGAATTTTGACCTAATATATGCTTGAGGACTTTGTTGATTTGTTTCTGAATTGTGATCTCTCATGCAGACGTTCTTGGTGTAGGTATCTTCATTCATAATTTTAATTAAAAATAGGCTTTCTCTTTATTAATTAAAAACAATGTGAACAGGTTAAGATATTATATACAGCCGAATGGAGAATATGCAATCAAATGTTTTATGAGCTCGATCCTCATAGAGAATGCTGCTTTGCAGAAGTTACTGAGCCAAGCATGAAACAACTTTTGAACTTTGGGGAAGCTATGCTAAAAAACCGGAAGACATCAGAAAAGTTATTTGTAATTCTTGACATGTATGATGCAATGCATGATCTTCTGCCAGAGGTACATAGCTTATTTTAGTTTGTAATTTTCCATAACATTGTGATAAGGAAATAGATTTCCACACGAGTTTATTTTAGAGTTACAAATAGGTTCTTTTCTTTTTAATACATTACATGTATATGTTTTGCATTTTAAAATTCCAGAAATAACAATAAAATAATAGGATTGGTCATGGAATTTGACATTGTTTACTTTCCTTTGAGGGATCTGGTCTGGGAAGTAGTTTGCTAGTTTCTAAAACCAGATATTTAGGAAGAAATCTTCCAACAAGATTGATTGGGAAAGGAGAGTGGTCAAGTATATCTAATTCTTCTTGAAATGCATACTATGAATTGATGAATGCTAAGAGGGTGGGTGGGGGTGAATTAGTATACCAAAAAATATTGTAGTCAAACTTTTAAATAGTTTAGTAGATAACCAGTGCAACAGATTCACTAATAAACCAGTTAAGATAAGTGCAAACCAAATAGCAAACAAAGCATTCACCCACAAGAGCACAATCACCATAACACAAGATATTTGACGTGGAAACCCAAATGGGAAAAACCACGGTGAGCAGAAACTCACAAGTAACTATATGCAGAATAGTAACCAGACCAGTTAAGGTCATACAATGTTCTTCACCAGAATAGATCCTGTTAGGAATCTAGATCTCTGTTAGGAGATAAGTCCTGTTAAAGACTACCTTGTTAAAGGATTCAGTAACTCCTGTTAAAGACTACCTTGTTAAAGGATTTCAGATCCACAATTGTGAACCACCTTGTTAGAGGATTTACAAAGGCTTTGCTGGGCCTACTCGGTTAAGGGTTTCAGACTTGTCAAAGATATTAGTAATCAACAAGTGAATGATCTAGATGCTAGCACAATATGCTTAGTTAGATCCTTGACAGCTCATTGTTAATGCATTTCAGCATTACTTCAGTCTTCAATATCTCCACACTCTATCTCTTCACACAGACCTAATCTTCTTTTCACTGATCGCACATAACCTTTTCTATTCTATCTCTCATACATTATCTCATCCATGCAAACCCTAGACATGATGTTTTTATAAAGGAATCTTATTTCATGTCGGTCCAATAGAATTAGACTACAAGTTCCTAGGTACAGTGCATCTAGACACATTTGGTAACACGGCACAAGCACACCGCCAAAGTGTCGGTGGATGATAACTCATCACACATTACAGTAATACCGAGTGGTAACTCATCACAGATATATACCGGTTGTCAAAAATGAAGATTGGAAGATCATAGTGTTCTGATCAAAAGTTAACTACAACTTGGGTCCTTCGTACCACTCGAGATCCTTGAACCGCTTGGGGTCTTCATACCGCTTGGGATCTTCAATCAATCTGTGACCGGTAAACCATCTTCTGCAAAATACTGATAGTCTAAAGACTATACATTTAATAATACAATACCGGTTGGAACAATTACCGGTTGAGCATAACTCATACATCAAGAAAGTGTGTGTCCATCAATGACAATCAAAACATCATCAAAATGCCAACAATCTCCCCCTTGGGCATTGATGGCAACACTTAGGAAAATTTTGCATCTTAGTGTTTTTACAACAAAAATGCCATAATCAAAATTACTCCCCTAAGCATATACACTACCCTTTTTGCAAAGATTACAATGTACACTATTCCCCAAAATGGTATCATGAAAGTGCATGAAATGGTAACATTCACCAAAATTTTAATGTACACTACTCCCCCTTTGCGAACAATGACAAAGTAATGCAAAGTAACCCCTTTTTGCTTATATAATAAAATAGAGTAGATGTTTATGACAATAAGGAATGAAATTTCTCGAAAACAGATTTAAAGTTCTGCACAAAAGTTTTCATGTCCAAGGTCCATGACTCAAGTAATGAGGTAGCAACCTCACTTTCAGTCTTCATCTGGAATGCCAGTTCTTCCATTGCATCAATGGTACTCAGCTCTTGAATTACCGTGATGGCTTCCAAGTTGAGAAAACATTTCTGAAGAACCTGCAGTTTAGGTAATAGGAACAGTTGAAGGTCCTGCAAATCTTGAGTCTGGTTGCTGATCTCTAAGTCCATCTTGGCAGTCTAATGCTGATAATGATGCACGGTTTGTCCATAGGCAGTGAATAAATCATAGGACATCTTGAAGTTGTTGATGTATGCCTGTAACTCTGATTGGAGTTGAGCTTTCTGTTTGAGCACATCTTCACAAAACAGATGGGGTTGGCAGATTTTACTCAAAAGTAATTTACCCTCTCCCATAGCAACACTGATATCATTCTGCTGCTTCAATAGTTGTGTCCTGAGTTCATTCATTTTCTTGACTAAGGCAATATTGAGTGCCTTTTCATGTTCCTTACTTGCAGTTGCTTGAGCAACATCTTCCAAGCATTGTACCTGGTCCTCTACTACGGTACAAAGAAGTTTAAGCTTGGCTAGAGAGGAGTCGGTACTGGGGAGGTTAGTACTGGGAATGAGATTGGTAAGGGTGTCAACTGCAATTTGTATGACACCCTGTTCTTTCTTCCTCCGTAATTCTTCCAGTCTCTCATGTCCAAGTTTGATGTCTCGAAGTAGCTCAGACTCATCTGCTGATTGAGTCACACATGCAAGAGTTAGATCAATAGGACTGGTGGAATCAACCTGCTTGGTTTGATCACCGGTTGCCTTAGGAGTTTGCTCTCCTTCTTTGGTCTTGATCTCCGCTTGTTTTCTCTTTTCTGCTTCCTTCTCCTCTTCCACTCTTTTCTTTTCTTCTTCTTTCTTCTTCTCTGACTCTTTCTTTTCCTCTTCTTGTTTCTTCTCCATTTCTTCCTTCTTCTTATCGTCTTCCTTCTTTTTCTTCTCTTCTTCTTCCTTTCTCTTATCTTCTTCTTTCTTCTTTTCTTCTTTTCTTTTATCTTCTTCTCTCTTCTTCTCTTCTTCTTTTCTCTTATCTTCTTCTTGCTTTTTCTTTTTCTCTTGTTCTTTCTCTACTTTCTCTTTGTCTTGTTTCTCTTTATCGGCTTTTTCTTTTTCCTGTTTCTCTTTCTCTTTGTCCTGTTTCTCTTTCTCTTTGTCAGGAGTGACATTCTCATTATCTAATGCATCAACATCAATAGGTTTGTCTGTCACTCTTTCACCTTGACTGTCAAATACCTCATCCGGTTTGTCTGAGGATAGGTTAGGTGCTTGGTTAGCCTGTCTAGAAGCTTCAGATACTCGGTGCATATTGACAACAGCTTTCACATGTATGTGTGTATCCTTTTCCACTTCAGAAGTTTTACCTTCTAGTAGCCTGAGTCACCTTCTTCTCATAAAGAAGATGCCTTTGTTCTTATCCATGATTTCAAATAATTCAGAATTAGAAGCATTAGGAAAGTATTGTGCAAAATTTTTCTCCCTGATCTCTTGTTCTTTCTCAATGGCAATGCGCCATTTATTATCCAAAGAATTGTACAAAGAATTTGGAGTAATAGATTTAATCTCTGATGGCGACCGATCATTAATACATATATTTAATGACCTCCTGTTCTACCTCCTCTTTCTCACTATCATTAAAGTCATCAAAATATTCCTTTAAATCATCAAGCACTTTCCTCCTAATATTCTTTAATGTCCTTTGACAATGTGTCATTGGCTTATAAGAGGAAATATCTATATTTACCGGTGCAGACGTTGCTGGTACATTACCAGTAGACTTCGCCTTCTTCCTTGATTGCCTTGTCTTCTTTGTTTGAATCTCCGGTTCAGTGTCCTGTGACTCTGGTGAGTGAGTCTTGGATTTCCGTTTCCTCTCGAATACTTTTGTCGGAATACTCTCAGGTTTCTTTTTGGCTGGTGACCACTTGGTCACTTTCAGACTGCCAGATGTAACCGGTGCAAATACTGATGGCACTGCTTTGCCCTTTTTCTGCTTCGGTTCCTCAATCGGTGTGACCCTCTTCAAGTAGGTACCGGTTCTTTTCTTCTTTGCTTCTAGTGGTGAGGCAAGTAGGGTAGAGGCATACGCGGTAAACATGTCATTCACTACTTCATACCCCATAGGACCAATTACTTCCTTTCTCGGTTCCACCGCTTCCATTATGCAGTCATCTATCCTTATTGTGAAGTAGATGTCATCTTCATACTTCTTCACTATATCACCAGATATCCTCATTCTCTGGCTCATCTTACATTTGAATTCATCAAAATACTTGTTTAGAACCTCAGGATATGTAGTTCCCACTACTTGTAGACTCTCCTTGATCTGTTTGGAGACCGGTAGGTCAGTAGACCATTGAACATCACCTACTCCAGGGAAATAACCTTGAAAGTAGAAGAATAAACCGACCAGAAGTTGTCCAAACTTGAATCTCAGAGATTTATCCTGTTTGATGGATTTCAGATTCACCAACAGTTGCTTCTGTAAACAAATACATAGGCCATATTTGGTGTCTTCCTTGATCATCCTGTAAGCAACATTCATCGCAGCAGCAAGGATAGAGTTCATTCTACTGGCATAAAATATCCTGTAACCAATCACCATGCAGACGTATTTTACCAGATCATCAAAAATGGTGTTGACGGTCATTGCCCGTTGGTCACTCACAGAACCGGTGAGTTGTGTCATTAGAGTTTTGGTGACCTTCCATAGAATAGGTACTTCACCAACATTGTAGAATCCGGTGGCAGCATGAATCGCCTCCGGTGTGATGTCATGGGTCCGCTCGAGATACATCTTGTTACCATGCACTTTGCTGAGGATAATGCGAATATGTTCTTATGTAAATTCTTCTAGAAAGTATACCGCATTGTGCAGATTCATCTTCTCGAGGATGCTATACTCCGGTTTGATCTTCTTGTCATCTCCATAGAACAGACTTAGCTGGGAGTGAATTACGAGGGATCCTAGGTCTTCCAACTTACAGTCTATATACCCTGAAACATCTCCCTCGACAATGACTCCGACGGGAATTTGAGATAGGGCATTGTATTTCATTTTCTTTTGAAGAAAATCAGGTGTATCTTCAGGTGCACTAGAACTAGAATGCGATGCAGAAGCCATAACCAAATGATAAGAAAGAATTTCTGGAAAATACCTTCACAATATGAAATTTAGGTCTTGCCAATATCACACAAAGTACACCACTTCGGTTGCTAGTTCACCAGTTGGTGTTCTTCACTGATTTGCTTGAAGATGATTGCAAGATTTCACACAAGATTTCTTCAACTGCTAAACAAATCGCTCTGGTTGCTCTGCTCTTGAAAATTCTTCTTTCGAAAATAGATAAGTGAAAATGACGACGAAAACCCTTTTAAACAAACTTTCACCTACCATAATAAATGCATCACCGCTAGGGCACAAATCCTAATTTTGCCTTTTACCGCTTCAAATCTTCTGCCCATTGACAGGTAACATATACCGGTTAAGGTCTTTATCGACATAAACCGGGGGTTCGAAATATTTCACCGATATGTTCCCCCTAAGCTTTTCTGAAGCTCAATTTGCCAGTTCAGAGACTTCCACACTAGGTGCAGAAGCAGGTTCATTCTGTGACTCTTCCTCTGATTTCTTTTTCCAAGTTTTATTCATTTCCGTTTGAACGGTTTCAACATGAATCTTCCTTTCTGGAGTGATCGGTATATCACCCGATAGGTTCTTTCTCGGTTTGCAAGTTTTGCAGCGTGTCCCGATTTGTTGCAATGATAGCATACCATTCCAGGTGTTCTCCATGGTCCATTATTCATACTTCCATTCTCCCTTCTGCATGTTGCAACAGTGTGATTGCTACCACGTGTTGATGTGTTTTTTATGCACATAACAATACAAAATAAATTACTAAGATAATTTAGCCTCTCTTGAACAAAGTCACCTCAAATGCTAAGAATGAGATCAACTAAAATGATTTTGTTGTGTTTCACTTGGGGACTTACGCAAATGTTTGGATTATCATGAATGATGCGGAATAGGTGTGCTGACAACTTAAGATTTATCAATATGGCTCTGGATTTACTTCTTACTAAAAAAGGGGGGAAAAGAATAGGGTTCAGGAAATCTATTCTAAAACTAGGAATATAGGAAATGATGAATGGATTTAGTGGAATCAAACCAGCCAAGGTCTCACAATCAGGTATTGACACAAGCTTAGTGCAATCGTCTAAGGTATACTTAAAGATTTCCAGGCTATCACCATCAAATGTGGACACCATCCAAGTTGATGCTTGTTAACGAACGCGCAATAGTTGAAGTTATGCTTACTCAAATTCCAGTTGACCACACAAGGCGCACTTACCAGCGGCAAGAGGCTAGTGGTATAGATTAAGGATTCCACACAAATGAATTCAACAAATCTTCCACTCAATCTAACATACATGAAAATAAATTCTAATCTAAATTCTAATCTAACTTGGAGGAATTGAGAACCATGAATGCAAATACAACATTTGAAGAGCAAAATCACCAACAATTGAACAATGATTAGGATTCAAATAGCTGTAGCATATACCAACAATTCTACAAAAACTCTCTTACAAATGAGAGACAAGGGGGCATATATAAAGTCTCTTACAAAATGGATGGCCCATATTGATCTAAGATCAACGGGTGAGATCATGCCAACAAAACCCTAGAATTGCCCTAATTAGGGTTACATAAAAAATGGCGCCACCAACATATGGCCCAATGAAAAGATACCTAGTCATCAAATAGGGAATCTTCTAGAAGATTCCTCCCTGCATCTCTCTCTCTCCTAGCATACTCCAAGAATCTAGCCAAGACTGAATCTAATTCCTCCATGGAAATGCTAGGCAAGGTATCCTACTGTAAATCAATCAAGTCCAGTGAATCCGAGCAAGCATTCAAAGTGTTCTCCTATTCTTGCATGAGCTTTTGCGAACTATGAACATGAATCAACAAAGAGACCAAGTCATCTATCCAACTCTTCTTCAAAGAGTCCAATTGGCAAAAATACATAAATTTCATCTTGTTCAAAGAGTCCAATTGGCAAAAATACATAAATTTCATCTTGTCTCTTAATTCGGCTAGGTGTAAATCACTAGCATCACTAACATCAACGCCCAATAATTCCTCAATCGAGGCAAGGATCTTCATCTGAAAGTCCTGAATTAATCCTTCCATCTCATGCAACTCAACTGGGTGTTCTCATAAGTTGATTTCTTCATAGTTAGTGAACAATACCAACCATGGAAATCGTATATGTCTCCACTGTGCACAATGTTCTCGCTGACCAAGGTGGAATTAGGAATCTTCTTCAAAGCCTCGAGGCGTGGGATAGTCTTCTCTTGGATAGGTCGGAATTCTTCCCAAACTCCCTCCAAATACTGGATTTTGAATATAAGCCCTGTTGTCCTATCATATGCATGAACAAACTGAGTAAGGATATCATCTGCCTGCTTTCTTGTGCTTTCAATCCACTTTTCCACCTCTGAGTGTGCACCTCTCGCTACCGCGCAGTGTGAATGTATTCCATGGTCAACTGCAATAGGGAAAATAAGGGCGGGATCTCCACGCCTTGCCCTGCAATATATTCTCTGAGTCTAATATTTTCTTCTCTGTACCTTTCATTCTCCGCAACCGCTTTGTCTAACCTTGCATTGATTGCTTGGAGGTTTTCACCAATCTCCTGGAATTCCTATTTTCTCGATGTACGACCAAGGGCAACTGAAGTGATCTGGAAATCCATAGGAGTAGCAGTGTCCGCTTTCACGCCTGCAATAGGAACAACAATCTGTGCAATCCGCATTCCTGTCTCATCTCTAGCTATGTGCGATAAAATCTCTGCTCTCTTGGGCTCCTCCTTAGCACTCCTAGCTAGGTAGTCATCAATATCATCAATAGGCTACACCTCTATCATTTGTTTACTTTTTTCCATACTTCTCATCAGCCATTCAGGAATAGCGGCCATCTCCATACCATCATCGAGACATATTTCTCGATCAAGTCCTTTCAATGCTGAAATAACATCATCATTGTCATTAGGATTATCCCTGGTCCAATCATATACCTCATTTCCCAAGCTAACTTCCAAAAGGATAGTAGGGGAGTCCGACTGATCATTATTCTCATCAGGAGGTGCAGATGTCATTGTGGCATGGAACTCCTGAATATTCTCTGGTAGTATAACTGTGTTCGAACACTACTGAGTCTCCTTGTTCTGTTCTGTTACTTCAATCACTTCAATTGATGAGACACTGGGAGGGGGTGAAGGAAGGATAAGTGGAATCATAGTCTTCTGTTTCTTCTTCACCTCCTCAATCTTCTTCTCTCTAGCCTTGACTTCTCCTGGCATGTTCTTCCTTCTCTTGGGAGCTTGACTCTCTTCGTTTGCATGAATCCTGACATCACTGACCGTCCTCTGATCATCCTCAGAAGTAGACTCTTCCGGCTTCATCTTTTCATAAGTGAAGGGAACACCCATGTCAACTAACAAAATTCATCTGCATATCCACCCATAGGCGGGAGAAATTCAAGACCTCTCTCATCAATATATTCAAGTCAATCTCTTTTGACTCTGACCAATTTGGCAATAGGATTGCCTTCTTCATTTCACTCTCATACTGTGGATGTGTATGATCTCTATCATCTAATACCTGATCAGGAATAAGGAAAAGTCCACACTTCTTCATGAAATCCACTGACATTCTGGACCACATTCTTCTCTTCACTGCTTGCTCGTCCATCAGGTTAGCCCAATAATCTTCTATGTCAATCTTATGAGTGAACTTCTTTCCTCTGATCCTTCCGACCTTCTTGTCTGGATCAAATCTTTCTCTCTTCTTATATGTAGCAAATCGATAGAATGCAAGCTCCTTGCAAGCTCCTCACTCGCAGTGCTGGCGGCTATGGCGGATTGGCAAACCTCTGACGTCTTCCCAACTGAAATAGGGAATGTCATTCCTGTCCTGTTTTTCTCTCTCAGGATAACATCGAACTCTAGAAGCTGTCTCACCACTTCCAACAATATCATTTTGTCGATTGGATACCTAGGAAGTTTGTAGAGTTCAAATTGAAATCCATTAATCCTGAGGTATGTGAAAGTGGGAAACTGTATATACCACGATCCATATTTTTCTATTAACTCTGTTGCCTCCTTGGACAATCTTCTATGGATTCCGCCTTGCAACATCCATGTGATGTACATAGTGAATGCATCATTCACTCTCTTACAGTCTTCAATTCTATGCATGCCTAGTTGGGGGTAGCATTCATAACTCTTGAATTGTCCTTGCCCATTCCCGACTTCACCTTTGTATATTAATCCTCTGTATGAAACAAACCGTGCAAGCAGGTACACCAGGTAAGAAGTCATGGCGAATGACTTGGACCGCTCTACATTCCTTAGCTGAAAATCCAGATTGTCACTTATAATCTTGGACCAATTCACTAGTGTTCCTTCAAGACAATCCTGGATGAGGTAGAACATCCATCCATCAAATATTGCTCCCTGCGGCATCCCCATCACTCTGTTGAGTAGAAATATCAAATCACTATATTCCTCCTTAAAATCTATGCACATAAGTGTCTTGGGAGCCTTGGAATGATGAGACCTAGGCTCAATCATCCACTCTTTGTTAATTAAATTCTTGCATACACCCATCTTCGTGTATCTTTCCGCATAATCCTCCTTGGTCACATCCTTCATGTCTATTCTGCGTGGAATTCCGAACACCTCAGCAAGGTAGGCGATGACAACGCCCTTAGGACTCTTGATCATTCTTGTGAGTGGATCGTAACATCGTGCACACTCCAAGATCAACTCACTACACTATATGGACTGTGGAAATCTAGCGGCATGGAAAATACCACTCTTCATAATATTCGCATATGTTGGAGAAAGAACCTGTTCTCTGACTCCGAACATCCGACGCTGCATCTGGTCGAAGTCTAGGAAATGCATGTTTGTATCAGGGATCTCCTTCCATTTGGATGAAATCTTGAGCTCTGGATAAAATCCAGTCTCCAGCGTCTTCAATAGTTCTTTTCTTTCCTTATATCCCGACTTTGACATTGCACCTGTACAAAGCTCGAAGTTAGACTTAGGAAAATAAATATTCGTAATAAAATTCCTGACTTTCTATAGATTTAAGCTTATTAGAGCATGGAGTCAGGAAAATAATCCATACACTTGGTAAATTTTAGCAATTAAGTTCAAAGTGTGACAACACTAAGGCATGGAAGCCTTCCATAAAATTCATTGAATACCTCGTTACGCTTAGAAAATATGCAAGCTAAAATGCAAAGGAGTATACTGGATTGATGATGACTAAGGAAAGGTGTGAAAGGTTGTGTTTTCACACAATGAATGTCTGAAGACACCTTCTGCAGTCAACAATGGAGGTCAACAATTCTGAAGACAATCTAAAAATCAAACTTTTAAAACATGTTGCAATCTTCAAAATGTGCATAATCTTGATAAAAATCAGTTCTAATGATCAAAACAATCATTTTCAGGAATGTAAGTATGGCTGGAAAAAAATTTATTTCCGAGGACAAATCTGAAAATTGAATACTTCAAACTTACCAGCACCTTGCAAAGTGGTTTAAATCTTTGAAAATAATGAAAAATGACTAAGGAAATAGCCCCAAGCAAAATCACCAAAAACTGGTTAGGTGGCTGGAAATGAAAATTTCTAAAGACAACCGCCTAACAATGGAGTTTCAAACCTGCAACAGCAATAAAATGGTCTAAAAAATGCACAAACAACTCCATAAAACACCTCCGAATGCTAAATGTTTAAGTTGGAATTGGCTGGGCAATAAACACTTAACTTTGAAAATTAATGGCAGCCATTAATGGAGGTCAAAATCTGAAGCAAAATTCAGATCTGAAGCGAATCAGCAGGCTGGAAATGATGGCAGCCACCAAGAATGCATGAAAATCATCAAAATGTGGCACCAAATCACCTCCCAAGCAAAATCGAATTTTTTCCAAGTATGGCGCGATACTAAAATCTGAAAATTGTTGTCAATGGCAGCCTTGATCTGCAGTAATGAAGGTCTGAACAACAAGCAAAATGGTGGAGGAAAAATCGCCTAAGTCTCCAAACATAAAATCCCCAACTTTCACCAAAAATGCTAAATTTGGAAAAAATCGCCAAACTTAGCAAAATCGAAATTCTGAAACCGGTCTTTAATGGCAGCCAAGAGGAATAGATCAGCAAGCTGGAAAAAATCGAGGAAAATAAATCCTCAATCTCACACTTCACAAAAAAACACCTTGCTAAAATTCACCCAACTTGGAGAAAAATCGCTTTCATGGAGACACCTGGTAGAAATAATAATAAAATAATGCTATGTCTCCTCTCATATACTTGCTTTCACCTCTCACTTTCACCACACAAGCAATGTGGGAGAAAACACTTGCATAAATACTTGCTTGGTGAAAACCTAACTTGCTTTTAGAAGGTTCAAATATTAAATGATTATTGCAAGTTATTAAATTTTGCTTTTAAAATATTAAATAATCGTTAATCATTATTTAAAAGCAATTAAATGGGGCTTATTTATTAAAATGTTGCAAATTAAATCCAAAATTAAGCCTCCAGGGGAAAATCGACTTGGGTTGGGATTGAAAAATCCCTTCAAAAATCATTAAAATGCCAAAATTTACCCCATAAGGGAAATTCGACCCATGCTTGGACAAAAATCCATGCATAACTTAATCAAAATCACACACAAAAACCTCCCAGGGGAAAATCGATATGAGCTTGGACAAATATCCAGACAAAAATCCACTCTTCTTGTAAAAAATCACCCCCAGGGGAAATTCGATGGCAGTCTAGATTGAAAAATCCACACTCCAAACTCACTTAACTTGAAAAAACCTCCCTGGTGGAATTTCGACCTCAGTTTGGATGAAAATCCAGACTCAAAACTCTTCAAAATATTCCCAGTGGAAAATCGATCCCTGTCTGGATGAAAAATCCGGACAAAAAATCCTTACAATTGCTCTCAGGGGAAATTCAATCCTTGTCTGGATAAAAATCCGGACAAAAATCCTCACTTCTTGTCACAAAAATCCTGGTGGAAAATCGATGGCAGTTTGGATAAATCCTTAACGTTGTTTGCACTTTAGTCCACACTCTAGTCCGCACTCCTGGTGGAAAATCAATGGCAGTCTGGATAAATCTTGACACAGCGAAATTTTAGCACTTCCAGGGGAAATTCGATCCAGGAATGGATAAACAGTGGGGGAAAATAGTAGCCAATATGGATTTCAGGGGAAACCCATGTGTAGTATGGATTTTGAGTGGGGGAATGGGTTGGGTAGTTTGGAATGTGAGGGGAAAAGCACCTCTAGCATGGAATTTGACCCTCTAACCCTTGGAATATGAATTTCCCTTAGGATTTTATCATTTTAACCACTCAAAATCACTTAGAAACTTTAAATTTGATTGGACTTAGGCTAATTTTCCAAAAAAATGAGCGAAACGCTAGGAAAATATTGGAATAAAGTGCGAAACCAATTAAATAATACTTTAGGAGCGAGAAAACAACTCCAAAAGGTCTGTGAATATCTTGGCGCTTTAAAATCACTGATGCCCGTGTTTAAAAACACGTTAATGCTCAATAGGTCTTACACTTAGACAAAACTTAGGATCATTAAAATATCAACTTTTGCGACTTGATCCTATAACTTCAAAAACCCTAGACGGCACTAGGCATGATCAAAACTCCGAGACTTGGGCACGGGAAATGCAAAATTGCCCACTAAGTAGCCAAAACCCTAACCTAACAACGCAGAAAGCCGGCAAAGAGGGGGTCCCCGTTAGCAATGGGGCGATGTGTGAAAAGGTCACAACACCATGACACATCAAACAAGTTGCTCTCCAACTAGTTGCCGCTTGATAACCACCTGACCGATGGTCATAGGTATTGTACCGGTTGAGATTCCTGTTCACAGGAAGTTCCGGAATAACTCCTTGAGTCCTTGCAAGATATCTCCCAGTGTTGCGCAAAACCGACCTGCATTCAAATGCTCTATGCCCAAACTTGTTGCATGCATAACAATTTCCATTGAATCTATTGGATCTAGGCATATTGTTTTGAAAATAAGGAAAATTGTTGAAGGCCTTGCTTCTACACACATTGGCAGTATGTCCTTCTTTGAGACAATTAAAGCAAATAGGTTTAAATTTTTGCTTACCTTTATCCTTGGATGTCGGTTGCTTATTTGATGCTTCAGCTTTTGTTCCAGAGGTCTCACCTTCATCATAACTAGAGAAACCAAGTCCAGGGGTATTCTTTACTGGCTTTGCCGATTCTAGCTTTTTCTCTAGCTTGGCAGTACTCTGATTGAATTTGGCAAGTATCTCCTTTGACTTATTAAGTTCGTTGGAAATAGCAGCATTGGATTCCATCAAGGTTGCATTCTCAAAAATAGCCATGTTTAGTTCACCTTGCATTTCTTCTTTTTCCACCTTACTCTCGTGGAGATGAGTGGTAAGGGTACTGATTTCTTGCTTTAGCTTGGAGATCTCATGATCTTTGTGTTTTACTAGATCTTTAGCTTTCCTTCTGTTCTCAAGCTCCTAACTCATTCTGATAGTCAGTCCTTCCAACTCCCTTCTCAGGTTGGCTTTAGATTCATTCAGTTTTTCAACTTCTTCAACTAGGGCATCCATGTCTGCTTCATCAGAAGAGCTATTTTTAGTAAGTTCCATCAGTTTTTTAGCATGCTCTCTTCTTTTAGCCAAAGAGGCTTTATACTTGACTTTGAGTTCATCATAGGCTCTCTCAGTCTGAGTGAGATGATGACTAAGTTCCCTCACACTGTATTCCCCCATATCTCCTTCCAAGTGGTTAGACTTATAGAAAGGTTGACTCTGATACCAATTGATGAATACTAAGAGGGGGAGGGGGGTGAATTAGTATACCAAAAAATACTGTAGTCAAACTTTTAAACAGTTTAGCAGATAACCGGTGCAACAGATTCACTAATAAACCGGTTAAGATAAGTGCAAACCAAATTGCAAACAAAGCATTCACCCACAAGAGCACAATCACCATAACACAAGATATTTGACATGGAAATCTGAATGGGAAAAACCACAGTGAGCAGAAACTCACAAGTAACTATCTGCAGAATAGCAACCAGACCGGTTAAGATCATACAATGTTCTTCACCAGAACAGATCCTGTTAGGAATCTAGATCTCTGTTAGGAGATAAGTCCTGTTAAAGACTACCTTGTTAAAGGATTTCAATAAGTCCTGTTAAAGACTACATTGTTAAAGGATTTCAGATCCACAGTTGTGAACCACCTTGTTAGAGGATTTACAAAGGCTTTGTTGGGCCTACTCGGTTAAGGGTTTCAGACTTGTCGAAGATATTTGTAATCAACAAGTGAATGATCTAGATGCTAGCACAATATGCTTAGTTAGATCCTTGACAACTCATTGTTAATGCATTTCAGCATTACTTCAGTCTTCACTATTTCCACACTCTATCTCTTCACACAGACCTAATCTTCTCTTCACTGATCGCACATAACCTTTTCTATTCTATCTCTCATACATTATCTCATCCATGCAAACCCTAGACATGATGTCCTTATAAAGGAATCTGATTTCATGTCGGTCCAATAGAATTAGACTACAAGTTCCTAGGTACAATGCATCTAGACACATTTGGTAACATGGCACAAGCACACCGCCAAAGTGTCGGTAGATGATAACTCATCACACATTACAGTAATACCGGTTGGTAAATCATCACAGATATATACCGGTTGATACAATATACTGATTACCGGTTGTCAAAAATGAAGACTGGAAGATCATAGTGTTCCGATCAAAAGTTAACTACCGCTTGGGTCCTTCGTACCACTTGAGATCCTCGAACCGCTTGGGGTCTTCATACCGCTTGGGATCTTCAATCAATTTGTGGCCGGTAAACCATCTTTTGCAAAATACCGATAGTCTAAAAACTATACATTCAATAATACAATACCGGTTGGAACAATTACCGGTTGAGCATAACTCATACATTAAAAAAGTGTGTGTCCGTCAATGACAATCAAAACATCATCAAAATTCCAACATGAATAACAGTGATTGAAAATGTCTATCAAATAATATCTTGGCATTTGTAAATGAGAAATATTATCCCTCTCATCAACCTACGAACTTGAATTCCTGCATGTAGTAAGAGATTTACTAATTCTTTCTCATCCCTTATAATACATATATTAGAGCTAAAACTTGTCTTCATCATGGTGATGAAATACTTCTATCAAATAACACTTTGGTTGGGAGTGTATTCTTAAACAAAGATTGTGACTCACACTCACAACGCTAGATGAACTTTGATTGTTAGATGTTGCATAACATTTAATAATTTGTTCTCATCCTTCACAGTGTATATATATATAGGGGCTAGAGTGTGTACTCATCATGAAAAAAGGGACAACATAAAGTGGAAAATTCCTGATTTGTGTCAAACTATTTGACAATAGATTTGCTTGGCATAGGAAGTTAAATATTTATTGTTTTTGCCAAAATTGTGAAAATTAATGGGTTGTCACCAATTTCTTTAAAATTTTCTTTGGATTGGCTTAGGTTTGTCCAAGACAAACCCAAAAATTCCTCAACTCAATTCGCTAGCTAGGTCGACTAAAGCCAAATTGGGAACATATTGTACCAAGATCCAAGGGGTCTCAATATAGAATGAATAACATTGATAAGTTCAAAATAACCACTAACGCATAGCTTAGTCCATCTTTGAAAAGGAATAATTATTACTAATTCTAATCCATCTTAGAAAGGGAAAAGTAAATTATCACTTGGCCTCATGGGGAGGGGTGCATCTTAGGAAAGGAACAACCATATCTATCCTTTGTGAGAACTAGTACTAGAGATCTTTGTATAACCCAAGATATGCCAAAATTGACTACTGCCATATCATGCAAATTATTCTAGCATTAGGCATTCTCTTTCCAAGACACCTTTTACGACATTCATTTAGAAAAAATTATGCCATTTTTGGGGTATGGAAAATGGAAGCATTGAACCCCATCATGGGACATTATATATGCTAGGTCTAGATTCCCTCTTGTGACATTGTAATATATTAGGACCAAGCCACACCTAAGGACAAGTAATGATACTAGAACTAGCTTCTCTATTTGGTCACAAAACAATGGTACCAAGAGCCATGATGACACAAAGTACTACAGACTCTAGGTTCACTTTCAAAATGGGGAATTTCCTTGTTGGGTCTAGAATTGTAGAGGGTGTGTGCAAATAAGTATCACAAAGTACGACAATATTGAGATTGTGATCATTGTCAAGAATGCCATTTACACCTCAATAGGATTTATTTTGGATTGTACAATGTAATATCCCCGATAATTTTGCTTTTGATTTTTCAACAAGACTTACAAAGAAAACACGGTAACCTGTTAAGGTTAGAGAAATAATCCAGAATAACTAAAAGGAACCCTTCCACCTTTTGTTCACCGAGAGCCCAATCTGGGAGGGTGAGATGATACGGTGTTCCGGGGATCGTTAGCACCAAAAACCTACTGAAAGTTCAATACAATAATGGGCAGCAAGCTAGCCCCTTCTGCTTATCTAGTAGTTAAACAAGAAACTTGGTGGTAAACCAGCCAAGAGGACAACACACCAAGACACAAATCACTCAACCGCAATGTTTCAGTGGGAGGACTGAATCACATCAAAAGCTCAACTCGACCGCTTATTCAGCGGGAGGACCATTACAAACATAAAATCACTCAACCACTTACTCAGTGGGAGGAAACAACTTTGTAACAGAATTACAGGGCAAGAAGGTGGCTAAGCCAGCCTCTTCCACTTATGCAGTGGGCAAGCAACACTCCAGAAATGGTTAGTAGTACTGCTACTTAACCTTACAAGATAGAAGGAAAAGATTAGAGATGATATACAATACAGATTACAGCGAATAACAACCATGAAAATAACTCAAATAAGCCACTACTGTTGAACTGAAAATCTGAAGTCAAAACACAACTATTCTCAACCGGCAACACCAAAATGATCATAACTCACTCAAACGAAGACTGAAACACACCAAATCAAATGCAAATGGTACTTAACCTTACAAGATAGAAGGAAAAGATTAGAGATGATATACAATACAGATTACAACGAATAACAACCATGAAAATAACTCAAATAAGCCACTACTGCTGAACTGAAAATCTGAAGTCAAAACACAACTATTCTCAACCGGCAACACCAAAATGATCATAATTCACTCAAACGAAGACTGAAACACACCAAATCAAATGCAAATGGAAGATATAACCTGGACGATGATTCTAGAACACCAAAATATAATCTAGTTGCCTCCCAAACAAAAGCACGCATCCCAATGCACCTCTAGAATGGTACAGCCAGCTAGGTGGTATGATTTGCTCTTAAAATTCCATCTCTCCAAACCAGCAGCTATAAATTTGTAAACAATTTCTCCTCTTTACCACGATTTGATAGAGCTAATACCCAGAATGATTGGTTCACTCGGCCAGGAGGTATGAATGAAATTCAGTTTCAGCAGCTCCGCGACCAGCAGCAAGAAAACACTCCAAAACCTCACAAAATCACTCCACAATCTGAAAAAACACTCTCTAACAGCTCTGGAAATACAAGAAACACAACTAGGTACTATCTCCCAAGTACGAAACTGAGACTTAGCTAGGAAGCCACACTTCGAAGCTCAGATTTCAATAGCCAAACCGGCAGCATAATGATGCAATTTCATAAGATCCCAAATGAGAAGCCAAGCACCTGTATTTATAGATTTCTCCCTTGAAATTCAAATGCAAATGGAGCCCAAAATCACTTGAAACTCATTTCATTTCATGTCATGTCCTCCACTAGACATGGCGTCCACTTTCCCCATCTCCCTAAAAGTTCGAACGTTTCCTTAGGTGAACAACTTGCAATATTAAAAATAATACAAACATGAAATGTTTTATCATTCTCAACACCACTAGACTTAGGAAAATAATAATATTAATCGTAGATAATTATCATTTTCCCTAAGTCGCCCATAACACAATTAGTCAGTAATAAAATAATTAAATATTAAACCTTAGGATAAGGAAATAATATTTAATTCAATTACTTATAACTCCATTACTGATTATCATCAAAATCAAGGATGAAGCTATGTGATGAAGACAACTGAACTGTGCTGAATCAGGACCCTGTTCGAGACTGCTAAAAATAGAAATGTTCAACACAACCACTTACTAAAAATAGTAAGTCAAGAAATACTGCTCCGAAAAACATGATCTTTGCACCTAGAGAAAGAGCTTGGAAAGCTCAATAGAACTGCATCATCCAAATAGCCAAACCCTAACTTACTAAAAATAGTAAGTTCCCACTTCACCGAAGAGTCAACTACATGTTATGCCACCCTAGAGTTCATGGAAAACCTAGAAGGAAACCATAGACAAAACTGAAGAATTCCCTCCTGATAAACCCTAAAAAGCTTGCGCAGAACTCCACAAAAGTTAGAAGCCCTAATTCTCCTTTCCAAATAGCCTACGGATCTTTGGAATAGACCAATGGACCACTGAATGCACATCACTGAGAAGGAGACATTACATACAAGTTCTTAAGCTGTTGTATTTTACATTTATGAGAAAACTACCTCCATCTTGTGCAAATGTCATTCAACTTTTGAGTTGTATGAAAAATACTTGTGTGAGTCGGAAATAATTGTCACAATCCCATAGACACACAAGAGAAAGATTTCAAAGATCATAAATCATTAAATTTGTTTATTGTCCAAGTTTGTCATCCATGGGGGGATTCAGATAAAGTATTTAAATTCTATAACATCTCTATTGTTCTCTTTTGATTTTGTTTTATCTACAAGTTTCTAGAAATGTGAGAGCCTTTGATCTCAAATTAACAATGAATTAAGTTTCAAACATTGTGCTAATGTTATTATAACCCACATTCATGTCTTCTCGTTAGCAGATTTTCACAAACTAAAACTAATTTTTTAAGTAATAATTAATGTAACTTTGGAAACCCCTACATGTTTACCCAATTTTGTGGATATATTTAAATTTTGAGTAGGTTTGGGCATAGTAACGTTACTCATAGAAACTTGTAATTGAGCAGCTACATTTTCTGCATTTTTTAGAAAATAGTTTTGTAATGTTTTTATGTATCTCTTTCCTTTTTGGCTCATTTTTTCAGAGGCAAAAAAAGAAGAAGCGTTATGTAATGTCCCCTTTATTTTGACATTAGAAAATAAATAAATGATTAAAATTATAAGTTGCCGAAAATTAAATAAATTTAATGAGGACTTATTTTAATTATTTAATAAGGTCACTAAAATAATTAATTAATTCATAATTATTTTGGTGTTGGACCATGGCTATTAAGTTACTTTTTATGTCAAAGGAAAATTAAGAGGGTCACTTTATTATTTCTCGGGCTAATGTAAAAAATTAAGAGAAGGAAATTTCAAAAGTATTCTAGAAGTTTCTCCAATTGGTTATAAAAGAGCAACAAGAGGCTCATTTCATTATGCTCGGTTTTTTATTTTCTCTTGAAGGATTATGAGATCTTTTTGCTTTTGGTTCAGCAAGCCCTAGGACAGAAACCTTTGGAATTTGGTGGGTTGGAGGAAAACCGAATTCCATCTTGGGAGTGGATTCATTTTAGGATTCACCATTGCATTTCATTGTTCAAATTTATGGAGATTTCAAATTTGTGAAATCTCATTCTGAAACGAATTTGCAAAGTTGGAAGATTATTCATTTGGGAAGATTTTGATTGAATGCCAGGGAAACATAATGTTTAAAATAATGGGTGATTCATTATCAAATTTATTTTCTATAATGTTGGTTTTGGTCAAATAAAAATCTATTGTATTGTTTAAATGCAATCTTGTGTTTTTCAACTTTGAAATAGAACCGAATATTGAAGAAAGAATAAAGTTGTGTGGGTTTCCTTATGCTATATCATAAGGTTGTTGGCACTTTGCATATTCAATGTGTATTTATTGCAGAAGGAAGGCATTTTAGTGGCTGCCAACCATAGGTAAGGGTCGTGGAAAGATAGGAATGGGTTGTAGGATTATTTCCTTTTGTTTAGGCATCAAATCTCTTAGTCTGGACACGTTTGGGACCTAATATCAAGCACGGGAATGAGGTGCTAGGTTAGATGCTTTTTTGTTGTAGTGGTTAATGCATTCTCCTTTTCAGCTTGTGGCTCCATTTGGTGTTCACGGCAACCCCATACAAAAGGAATTTGCTAGCAAATAAAGGGAAATTGGAATAACTATCGGTAGCCCCTAGTTCATGGAAGTTGCTAGAAGTTATTAACAATGACACAAGTTTATTTACTGTTTCTCTTTCTTGCATCCATACCTAGTTATATTTGTCCTTAGACATCGGTCTTCTGGATGGTTTCATTTGCTATGCAAGAAGGCTTGTATTGTCCAGATTATCAAGCTCTGTTTTGAGTTGAGCGAGTCTTCATAGAGCTAGGTGTTTGGGGGGCTATCTGTGAGATTATCTTTGTCGAAGCCTTCTTGAGAGTTTTGGAGTGTTGGAACTATTATTTATTTCTGCTCAGAATTTAATGGTAGACTTTTGTCCATTGATTTGAAATTATACAAGTGTATGCATTAGTCCAGTCTGAGAGTATTGCTATCTTCCAAGTCCAGGACAATTAGAATTCGGTTTAATGGTTTATGCATTAAAAATAAATTACATTCAGAAATGTGCCCTATAAATTATAGTTTCAATCCATTTATATATGTCATTTCTGAGTTTGGATGAATGGTATCTCTTTATGTTTACTTTAGTTACGAATGCATTTCATTGAATTTCCACTATAACAAACAGATAGAAAACATGCAAACAAATACTTATCATTCTCAAAAACATGTCCATTGATTGACAAAAATATGAATTGAGAAAAAGAAATTTGTTTGAAAGATTTCTTGGAAGAATATTGAGGGATCTAAAGTGATATTAGAGTTGTGCAGCTAGCTAGCTTGAGGGGTCGACATTGAAAAATCATTTTCAGAACTCCTGCTAACTATTCATTATCTTAGTGAGAAAGATGAAAACATTTGAAGAGTGCATTTTAGAGTGCCTAATAGAATTGTAACAAATTAATCAAAGACGTGGTGGGACTTTAATTAAATTGTGTGAGCATCTTGAGGGCTTGAGAGATCTCTTTTCAGTTAAAGACAAAGCTGAAGTAAACAATAAGGATTCTTCTAGTACAAGAAATCATGAAGGCAACAAGAACAAAACTAAGAAGACATAGCCTTTGCTTTTCATGCAAAGGGCCCTAGTAGCCTAGTCACATATGTATAAGTAAAATGGTAAAATGCTAGAGGAAGAACAAAAAGCTACAAAAGGAGAGATTGGAAAAGAAAAATAGAAAATTTGTTCCATTAGCCATCCTAACATCATAGTAGAAGAATGTTTTAACGTTCTAGGAAGGGTTGTGGGAATCTTGATTTGTGAATTGATAGTAGTACTTTCTACAATGCTTTGATGTTTCCAAGTTTGATGCAAGTGAGATGGACATACAAAGGAATGTGAGAAAGTCAAGACTTTAGGGTGTATAAGGAAGATCACACTTATATGCAAGAGGGCGAATCAAGGCATAGATGGTGAGGAAGTAACAAGGGCAACACAAGGATAGCATCGTCATCAGCATCTTCAAGGCTCGAAAGATCAAACACAAAAGACTACAAGGCAAGGAGAAGAGATCAAGGAGAGAATAAGAAAATTTTGAGCTTGGAATAAAGGATTTCCACCGCATGAAGAAGATAACAGTGTACAAGGAAGATCAGGCACTCAAGGAAGAAAATTTGCATAACCTTGAGTTTCCTTCGAAAATCCAAGAATCATTGCCAGTATAGAAAGAGTAATCACAGATGGAAGCTCCACGGTGGAGGTGATCAAGTCAAGAAGATGATGCAATTTGGGAGTATCTCCCATCATCACCCCATTCTTCACTGTAGGCACTTGGATAAGGTTGAGTATCAAGAGATATGCCTCATTCATTTACAACTTGTGATGAGTTACAATGAGCTAGCTAAGGTGGCACCCAGTCATCACCTACCCAATCACATCATTTCAAGTTGATGTGTCCAAGTTCAATGCACTTTACTCATCCAACGAGGCGGATAATTACCACATATGGGCACAGAGTTCGATGTACCTACCCTCACCATCTATTGGTCAAATATTCAAGGAAGAATATGTGCCCCACAAAATGTAATTTTATCATTGGTCAAGCATTTAATGCTTTGTAATGGGTGTAACAAACACTAATTAGGGTTTCCATCTTGTAATCTTGGCCATTGATTGTGAATCAATATGAGCCACTCATTGTAATGAGAGCACTATATAAGGCTCCACTTCATCATTTGTAAAGGTTAATAGTTCAAGAATAGTGAATAGTTTAGTAGTAGACAATAGTTGATGGTTTTTAGGTAGTAGCAGATAGTTAGAATAGAGCAGGAAGATAAGGCAAAGATTGTTGCCAAGACTTTGTTGTAAGCAGCATATTAATTTCATTGAAATTATGGTGAACTTTATGTGTTGATTCAAAATATGCATGGTCTCTACTTCTCATTCAATTTTCATGTTGTTTACATGAATGGAAGAACTTTGTGCATGATCAATGGTTAAATTCATATATCCATTACTACTAACACCTTGTTGATTGTAAAGTGTCTTGTGTAGTCAACTGGATCCATCTTAGCCAAGCTTAACTTCAATTGCTACTTCTTCATTGATAGGCATCATCCTGATGGTGTCTATGTCGTTGGTAGTGATTTGAACATCATATGCTTACCTCAGGAGATTGCACTAAACTTTGTGGAGTTGTTGCTTTGCATGGTAAAGCAAAGTTTGGTTGAGTTTCACCAAAGATTGTCCATTGCTCTTACATTCTTAGGATTAGATTAACTCTCCCAACCTTCATCCTTTTTCTTCCTTTTTTTCAATCAAGTTAATTTCCACGTTCTAGCAACATTCAAGCATTCAAGATTCAGCATAAGTCCACCTTGTGATTCTAGCAAAATCACATCATACACATTGGGTCTATCCAAGAGCACGTCAAGACCTAACATTCGGAACCTTGGTGTCATCCCATTTGATCACGTAGTTAGCACTTGGGAGGAATTTGTTCAAGAGAGGATAGAATACCTAGTATTTTATTCTGTGTTGCATTATGCATAAAAGCACCATCAACAGGAGGCATCCCTTGGATAGTAGTTGCTATCTCAGCATGATGTGTCTCTTCACATTTGATCTATTCATAACCAATAATTGTTATTTTGACGATTTTCTAACCGATTGGCACTAATGTCTCTGTAACAATTTACATGCTGATCTGATTAGCTTTTCCAAACAATCATGAAGGACAAGACAATGTTAAAAGTAATTGCTAAGGCCAGGAGGATAAGCCACGACTTCTCAGATTTTATATTTGATCATTGTCATCTTGAATCTATTAAGCAACTCTTAATAGAATTGTTGTTTAAGTGCACTAAATCTTAACAACTGTAATAAAAGATGTGATTTGCTTGTTATGTAAGATGATCGCCACTTAATAATAATAAGACCGCTGTTTAATAAATTCATGAGATTAAGACTAATGCTTAATGAATAATGCGATTGTTTTCTTCCTTAACTGTTAGTCTTGGTCTGATCAGAAATGCAGAAAATTCTAAAGTCTTAAAATAAGACAATTTTCTGTGTGTAGGTGTTTCTTAACTTATTGAGTATTGGTGTCATGGCGAGGACATGACATCTGAGTCTAAAAAATGGTTTCTATGGGCATAAAAATG
Organism: Cryptomeria japonica; assembly: GCF_030272615.1. Taxonomy (NCBI): domain Eukaryota; kingdom Viridiplantae; phylum Streptophyta; class Pinopsida; order Cupressales; family Cupressaceae; genus Cryptomeria; species Cryptomeria japonica. The sequence continues at coordinate 387,726,764 of NC_081411.1, read as the reverse complement.
CTCTAGATTTTGTTAATTTTTATAGATGACTGATAACAGTATACCGAAAATTAAGCAATGAACACGCATAACACAACGGTACCCTGGGAAAACCTCCCTCTTGGAGGTGAAAAACCCAGCAACAAAGTCTAAACTTATATTAACTCAGAAATCAGTATGAGTATTACAACTTCACTTCACACATGAAGTGATATGATCAGCAAAAAACCCAAATTAGGGCACACAGCACAGTGAACAGCACATACATAAAACTTATCTAATTGATTCTCAATCTGATGTAGACAAAATGAATTCACCCTAGGAGCAGTTCGCTGGCCTTGAGGATGAATTCGCCAGCCCTAGAGAAGTTCGATGATCTGAGTCTTGAAGTCGCTGTCCTAATTGAAGCCCTGAACAAATTCGCTGTTGTTTCAAATGCAGATTTGTAGAGATGATTTTTGCTGATCATAAGCAGATGATTCACTGATGTATGTTGAATGATTACAAATGACTTGGTTTATCTATAATGTCTCCTTCTCCTTGACGGACAGTTGTAGCAGAGGATTAGCCTACCATGTGACCCTCGTAGGCTAATGAGGATGGTTAGGGGGTCTTTTGAGGGCTGTGACTTCTCTAGTGCTCAGAGTATTGTGGATTTGGCCTTCGTTCGACTTCATTTGGACTAGATTTGACATACTATTTATAGTAAGTTAGAAGCTCATAGAGATGGACCCTTTCTATTTTAGAAAGTGTATTTGGTCACATGGGGAATTCTGAGGAGAGATACTTAGTTCACACGGTATAATAAAATGTTGTGTATTTAGGGAGATATTAATATTTTTGTGACCAAATAAATATTAATTCATTAAATGGTCCATTATAAAGTTATAAATAACTTATAATAATAAATCACTTAAGTGAGGGTCTAGCCATCATGAGAAGGGGCCAAGTATTTAATTAAATTTATGAGCACATTTCCCAAGGTTGGGGGAAATATTAATGATTTCAAAGTTATAACATTTAATGTCAATTAAATGCCTTTTGGAGAAAATCTAACTTGGGAGAGGAGTATAAAAAGGGCTTCTTGGAGGAATTCGATTCATTCTTGGCATTTTTATTTGATGAATTTTACTTTGGAGAGCACAAAGACGAGGGTTTCTGAGTTTTCAGCTTGTTTGGGCATTGGAGGACGTTCATCTTTCAGTGTTGTAGCTGCCTGAGATTGTGAAATACCAGTTGAGGACAGCCAGTGAGAGTTGGCTTCATCCAGAAGTCAATATAGAGAAGATTGGGGTCGCTTTCGCAGAGTTTTCAGTAATATTGAATTAAATTGAAGAGATAATCATAACCAGAAAAAGGGAGATTCATTAGTGGGTAATCATTTGCATCCGTACTGCTGATTGCCAGTCATTCACTGCTGCAAAAGGCGCCATACCCTAGGTTGGGTGATTTTGGGGTTACAAGCCATTAAAAATTGTAAATCTATTGCATTGTAATAGTGTTGAAGACAGGGGGGGTCTTTACAATGGTATTAGAGCCAAGATCCTGCCATCTTGTGATTGATGAGTGAAAGGGAAATCAGGTACTATAACAAGGAACAATGAAGGCAACAATATCAAATTCCACAGGTACCTAAGGGTGATACATTTTCAGAAGTCTTGAGGGAAAGAGGAAAAGACAAGGAAGCTCCTAACATGGCGGAAGAGGATAAAGATGCTAGGGTTGAAAGGAAATTTGACACTCTGATTGACATGATGTCACGACTGCTAGGAAAAATGGAGCAATCACACAACAATCAACAACCTGAAACAAATCAGAATCATCAAAACAATTCAGGGGAAAATAGTGGTATTCGTGGGAGTGGCAGCAACAATGAAACGAAAGGCACTAGAAGAGTTAGAACAGTTAATCAGCATGATAGCTTCACTAGAGGATCAGCCTCTAGGCCTCTCCTCCCTACTTTCACTCCATGGGAAGAACAACCACATGTCGCTGCTCTATACCTTATGCAGATGAAGCTCGATATGCCTATTTAGAATACTCCACTCTACCACCAGATTTGAGAAAGATGTGGTCATTTGATAAGTTCATGAACCAATGGGGTAGAAGGAATGGTGGGAGAAATGACTATCACACCCCAACACAGACTGATTACCAGCATACTTTGGGGAAAATAACCATGCCATATTTTGATGGGAGTGACAAATGCACGGCAAGAGCATGGGTACAGAAGCTGGATAATTACTTGTCCTTAAGACCAATGCTCGAGGAAGATGCTATAAGATTCACCACTCTACATTCGGAGGGAGCTGCCCATGACCGGTGGTACCACGGGTTAATCACCCTTGGTCACAATTACATTAACACTTATGCAAAGTTCACTAGCAGGATGATAGAGCGATTTGACAGGAAGGATCCTAAGATGTACTTCAGAGAGTTAGCACAATTGAAACAGGTGGGTAACCTAGAGGCATATATAGGGGAGTTTTAGAGACTCGCAGAGATGGTGTCAGGCATTTCAGAGAGGAGACTGGTTATTTTATTCATGGAGGGATTGTTGGAGCCCTTGAGAGGTTGGATTAAGGCATTTGATCCACCCTCCTTGATGGAAGCAAAGAAAAAATATCGAAGCATGGAACTAGCTGCACCTAGAAGCAAGTTTCCACCTAAGTTTTCCTCTTCAAACAAAGATAATAAATTTCCATCAAGAAGACCAGAAAAATCAGACTTCAAAAATAAAGTTCCTATGGGCAAATATCAGGAGAGTTTGAATGATTTGAGAAGGAAAAAGTTATGCTTTTGGTGTAAAGCACCCTACACACCTGAGCATGAGTGTCCATTGAGGCCTAAGGCCAAAGCCAAGCAAATGGAATGGGTTTATGCACATGATGATAATTCTGATTTTTCAGATCAGCAGACTGAGCATGAGGATTAAGAGACAGAGAAGGCTTCAGAAGTGTCTGAGAATGAGTTAGAAGGCAAAGGACCCACTATGTGCATCTCTTCTTTACATCGAGAGGGTACTTTCAAGATGCGAGGAGTGTTAGTAGGGCAACTAGTCATCACCCTCTTTGACACAGGTGCCACACACAACTTCATTGATGAGAAGTTGGTAGCAAGGCATGGGATTCAGACACGAGTTTGAGGGAGTTCGACTTAAGGTAGCAGATTGTTATACACTCGTATGTAACAAAATGATTACTGACCTCCCTATGCGCTTGAGTGACTATGAGTTTAAGGCAGATTTCTATGTAGTTAATATGGGTGACATGGATGTAGTGCTTGGTATGACTTGGGTACACGCTATTGAGAGATTACCCTTAATGTGAAACACATGGAGCTAAGATTTGAAGCCAATGGAAGGAAACATGTGCTCAAAGCAATTACAGATACGAGCTTGTGAATGATCTCTTTCAGGAGGATGGAGAGATTAATTCGCCATGACTAGGTGGAGTGGGCAACCGAATGTAGAATAATGCCTACTCAGTTGGAGCAGCATAAGGTAGATTATTCACCAAATATATAGGACTTGTTGTCTAAACATCCCAAGGTGTTTAGTGCTATTCCACTAGGTAGACCACCCGATAGGGGTATTGAGCACATCATTAAGCTCGAGGAAGGAGTCAAACCTGTCATGATTACACCCTACAGGCACCTAAAGAAAATCAAGGATGAGATTGAAAAAACTACTAAGGAGTTGTTGGATATGGGTCACATTCGACCAAGTAAATCTCCTTTTGCTTCATCTGTGGTATTGGTTAAGAAAAAAGATAGTACACTTCGTATTTGCATTGACTATGGAGCTTTAAATAAGAGAACCATCAAGAACCGATACCCCATCCCACACATCGATGAGTTGATCGATGAATTACATGGTGCTGCTTGCTTCTTCTCGAAGATTGACTTAAGGTCTGGATATCATCAGATTCGGGTGAGGGAGCAGAATATAGAGAAAACAACTTTCCGGCGTCACTGTGGTCACTTCGAGTTCTTGGTTATGCCTTTTGGATTAACCAATGTGCCAACGACATTTCAGTCTTGGTATTTTTCGATGACATCCTGGTGTGTAGTAAGACATGGTAGGAACACTTAGCTCATCTAGATACAGTATTGGAAATTCTAGAGAGGGAGTATTTATATGCCAAGGAATCCAAGTGCGCATTGGGTGTGACAGAGCTCTTATATCTTGGGCACATCATCAGTGTTGAGGGGGTACGAATGGATTCGGAAAAAGTCCGGACTATTATAGATTGGCCTACTCTAGAGAATCTGACATAGCTTAGAGGCTTCATGGGATTGTGTGGTTTTTACAGGCGTTTTGTCAAGGGTTTCTCTCAACAGGAAGAGTCCAAGTGCGCATTGGGTGTGACAGAGCTCTTATATCTTGGGCACATCATCAGTGCTGAGGGGGTACAGATGGATCCGGATAAAGTCCAGGCTATTATAGATTGGCCTACTCCAGAGAATCTGACACAACTTAGGGGCTTCATGGGATTGTTTGGTTTTTATAGGCGTTTCGTCAAGGGTTTCTCTCAGCAAGAAGCACCATTGACAGACTTGACGAAGAAGGGGGCTTTTGTTTGGATGGATCAGGCACAACAATGTTTTGAGAAGTTCAAACAGCTGATGACCACATGTCCAGTGTTGGTTGTACCATATTTCTCCAGACCGTTTGAGCTATAGTGTGATGCATCTGGTGAGGGGATTGGTGCAGTTTTGATGCAATATAAGCACCCCGTTGCCTTCAAGAGCAGGAAATTGAGGGGGCCTGAGTGTACATATAGCATCTATGACAAGGAAATGTTGGCCATAATGCATGCTTTGGCCAAGTTCAAGCAATACTTGGTAGGGTCTAAATTCAACATAAAATCATACCATAACAGTTTAAAACATTTCCTTGGGCAGCGAGATTTGAATGATCACCAACACAAATGGGTGAGAAAACTGCAAGTGTATGACGTTGACATCACATATGTCAAAGGGAAGAATAATGTGGTTGTTGATGCATTATCACGTAGTCCTCATTTGAATGCTATGATTGAGATTACAGAGGATTGGAGGCATTTGATTGTAGCAAAGTATGCTAAGGACTCCTGGGCCTCTAGCATTATGGATGGTACAGTGTAGGATAGTAGGTACTCCATTGTGAATGATCTCATCATTTACAAGGGGAGAATATTTTTGGTACTAGGTTCAAAGATGAATAACAGGATTTTGAGAGCTTTACATGATTCTCCTATGGCAGGGCATCTAGGTTATTATAAAACATATAGGCAGATTAGGGAGCGATTTACCTAGAAGGGCCTCAAATCCGACATTCTTCAGTATGTCAAAGAGTGTCATGTTTGTCAGCAGAACAAATAGGAGCATGCATATCCAGCAAGTCTTCTCCAGCCACTTCCCATTCCTAATAGGAAGTGGGAGTGTGTTTCGATGGACTTTATTACTGAACAGCCTAAAGTCCATAGCAGGGATTGTATCTACGTAGTTTTTGATCGGTTCACAAAGTTTGCTCATTTCTTTCCGATCTCAGCTACCTATTCAGCGATTCAGGTTGCAGATCTTTTCTTCCGAGAGGTTTTCAGACTTCATGGGTTACCTCGGACTATAGTCAGTGATAGGGACAATAGATTCATGAGCCATTTTTGGCAGGAGCTGTTCAAACTTAGTGGTACCGAGCTCACCCCTAGTACGAGCTACCACCCACAGACGGATGGCTAGACATAGAGTGTGAATAAATGGGTGGAAAGTTATCTCCAAAACTACATAGATGGTCAGCAATGGGCATGGGTAAAGTGGTTACACTTATGCGAGTACTGCTATGACACTACTTACCACATGTCCATTCAGATGACACCATTTATGGGTTTGTATGGGTATGATGCACCCAACTTTCTAGATTTGTTGTTGAGTGATAGTAGAGTGTCGAGTGCCAGGGATACTCTACAGGAGAGTCAGGACATTGTGAGATCATTGAAAGAAAATATACAGAAGGCACAAAACCAACAGAAACAATATGCTGATCATAAGAGAGTGGAGCGGTCATTTGATGTAGGAGATATGGTGTACTTGATGCTGCAGCCTTATAGGCAGTCCACTCTTAAGAAGAGTGGCACAGAGAAGCTCAAGCCGAGATATTATGGGGCATTCAGGATTGTTAGGCGTGTGGGAGAGGTGGCCTATGAGCTAGAGCTGCCGGCAGATGCAAAGGTGCATAACGTTTTTCACGTGTCACGCATTAAAAAGGCGATAGGACACCGTGTTGTTCGCTCCACAGTGCTACCTCCTCTTCATGATGAGGGGAAATTGATATTAGTGCCTGAGACTATTATTGATTCCAGGGAGCGCAGATTGAGAAACAGGGTCATCAGTGAATATTTAGTTAAGTGGAGAGATTTGTTGGTTCAGGATGCGACGTGGGAGAGAGAAGATATCTTGCAGCATCCTGAGTTGAGATTGCTTGAGGCCAAGCAATTTCAGGGAGGGCAGACTGTACTGTCCCCTTCTCCTTGACAAACAGTTGTAGTAGAGGATTAGCCTATCATGTGACCCTCGTAGGCTAATGAGGATGGTTAGGGGGTCTTTTGAGGGCTGTGACTTCTCCAGTGCTCAGAGTATTGTGGATTTGGCATTCGTTCGACTTCATTTGGACTCCATTTGCCATACTATTTATAGTAAGTCAGAAGCTCATAGAGATGGACCCTTTCTATTTTTAGAAAGTGTATTTGGTCACATGGGGAATTCTGAGGAGAGATACTTACTTCAAATGGTTTAATAAAATGTTGTGTACTTAGGGAGATATTAATATTTTTGTGACCAAATAAATATTAATTCATTAAATGGTCCATTATAGAGTTATAAATAACTTATGATAATAAATCACTTAAGTGAGGGTCTAGCCATCATGAGAAGGGGCCAAGTATTTAATTAAATTTATGAGCACATTTCCCAAGGTTGGGCGAAATATTAATGATTTCAAAGTTATAACATTTAATGTCAATTAAATGACTTCTGGAGAAAATCGAACTTGGGAGAGGAGTATAAAAAGTGCTTATTGGAGGAAATCGATTCATTCTTGGCATTTTTATTTGATAAATTTAATTTTGGAGAGCACAGAGACGAGGGTTTCTGAGTTTTCAGCTTGTTTGGGCATTGGAGGACGTTCATCTTTCAGTGTTGCAGCTGGCTGAGATTGTGAAATACCAGTTGAGGACAGCCAGTGAGAGTTGGCTTCATCCAGAAGTCAATGTAGAGCAGATTGGGGTCGCTTTCGCAGAGTTTTCAGTAATATTATTGAATCAAATTGAAGAGATAATCATAACCAGCAAAAGGGAGATTCATTAGTGGGTAATCATTTGCAGCCATACTGCTAATTGCCAGTCATTCACTGCTGCAAAAGGCGCCATACCCTAGGTTGGGCGATTTTGGGGTTACAAGCCATTAAAAATTCTACAAAAAATCCTAAGAGTGGTGCAAGGGAGTTAGAGGCAAGGAGTATCATTGGCAGATAAAAAGGTTCCATCGGCTGATCAAAATCAGAATTTAATCAGGTTCTTATTTATTATTGTAGTTGCTTTTTTCAGATTCAGTAATGCAACCATTTCCATCAATTGAAACTATTAAGTGTGTATGAAATCTTGGATGGCATTAATGCATTATTGTTGCAATTTCTTTTGCATTTGAGTATTGTAAATCTTTTGCATTTGTCATATCAAAAAATTCAAAAAAAAACAAATAAAAATCAGAAAACTCAAACCAAAACAAAACCTTCATTCGCAAACAAAGATCAGAGTAATAGTGTTGAAGACAAGGGGGGTCTTTACAGTTGAATGATTACAAATGACTTGGTTTATCTATGTGGCAAGCTTTGCTAATAAGCCTTGGGTCGGCCCTTCCAACTTGGCTCCAAAAATAGGATCAGCCCTATTTAATTTACAAGTTACATATATAGGGCCAGACCTAATACATGAACAAGTTACAATTGAATTTACAAGTTACATTAGGGCCCAAATGAAGTCGCCCACTTAGGGCCAGATTGAATATTCAATACATTAAATTTTGCCAACCTTGTGGCTAAGGCCGACAGGCCACTTAGCCATCAAAAGTGCTAGGTCGGCCCTAGAAGGATCCGACCTAGCTACACATCAACAGATCTACCATAGAATCGTGGGTAGTTGTTGCTCCATACAAATTCTTGATCCTCAAAATTTTGGAACAAAAGAAAAAAGAAACCCTTCAAATTATAGGAGATAGTGGGTAACTTAATATACAATCGTGGAGATTCCATCCATCCGTAGAATTCAGCTTCATTTATATACCTCCCCACAAATTTTCTCACTAGAGAAAAATCTTCATTTTGCAATGATATTTCTGCCACACAAGTGTTTTAGATCAAAACATTTATAGAGGAAGCTAGCATTGAAATAATATCTGCCCAAAAAAAGCTTGAAACTCTAGAGGGATCCACAATCTCATTCACTAAAGGTCTAGGGCTTTGTTTAACTTTTGCCTTGAAGCTTTTAAAATACTATTTTAATAAAAAAAGGGCACCAAGATGAAAGCGCAATGCAAATATTTAATAAAAAGGGTCTTTGAAGACTTAAACACACTTTTATGAAGTCCGATTTTATTTAAATATTTTTTAAAGACTATATGGGAGAAGTTAACTCCTAGTAAAATATAAAAGAGAAAGTTGGAGCTCATTTCTGTCATGCTGAGCTTGATATTTTGGATATTGCTATTGCTCTTGGAGAAAATTGTTTTTCTCAGGTTTGTGAGGATGAAACCCCTCATAGGTGACATTCTCCATGTTATTCAGAGATGTAATCGAGAGAATATCCTAGTGATCTCACACAGAGTTCATAGTTGGGCATTATTGGAGTTTGATATCTTTTTCTTCTTCAATTCTTAGAGCCTCAGAGAGTTGGATAATATTCGTTGTGGCTGATAAGGTGATTTGCAAAGTTTATTGTGTGTTTTTTGGCCTCTTTTTCTGGTCGTTCTCTTATACAAGCTAGCTATACTTCTTTGCGGAGGGTCATATACCTTGCTTGTTGAGAAGCTAGGGCTTGGGAGGTTCCAAGTAACTGTTTTTGAGGCATTTGGACCCGCAATAGCCTATTTAATCATCTTTGTGGATTTTAGAGAAGTCTTTGAAGTGTGGTTTCCAGTTTGGGAGTGCCAAAGTGCAAATTTTATGAACAGCTCAAGTTATATCAATGCTGTAATTTTTAGGCATGATTGAAATATATATGTAAAATGTTTTGACGATCTGAGTTGCTCTTACATTTGAGGGAATTTTTATTTTCAGATCAAAAATAAAATATAGAATTTTTTTGTAAATATATTTCTAAAAGTTGTCATATTTTTGAGATGTTTATTTGCTGCAAGTTACTTTATTATCTGTACTTTATTTATTTGTCATCTCAAACCATTTCAAAACAAATAAAGAAAAAGACAAATAGGAAAACATATTACAATTATCTATTGCCAAATCTTCCTCCTTGCTAGATTGATCCTCAACACTATTGTTGCAACATATTATGCCGCCATCCCTCTTTAATTGCATACCACATGCCCTAGGCATTTGGATTTATTCTTCTCAATATCTCTACATGTAATGCCTTGTTTGAAGGACCAAGGCAAAACCTGATAATACAACTTTTTTTTGAAACATAACCACCAAAATATAGACGTGACATGACATGACAAGTCTCACTTGTACAACGTACACATAAGTGTCACATGCAACACAATTAAATGAAGGTACTGCCAACAAGAATAACTTAAGTGCTAGGAGGTGCCATTGGAAGGCTGAACAATTGTGGCACAATCCACCATAATGAATCTATGAGAGAGGGAACAACACCCAACAACAATCGGGCATTGACCCACAATTGTGTTCTCTCACAACACCACACAAGGATAGTATGAGGGAAAAATCATTCTTCAATCCATTCAGCAAGATCAAAGATAATCTTGAAACACAAGGACCAACCTATGCAAGAGGTTGCCTAATTGGGAGAGCTTACTTCCTTTCAACCTCATCAAGCCTCCGTGGTTGGGGTTTTGGATTAACTCTTACCTCACACATGGCAAAAACTAGTGCAAAGGTGACCTTCAACCTCAGGCAAGCTACTAACGATCGGGTTGTTAGAGGTAGGCCTTCAGCCTTACTTGATACTATTGGTCATTGAGGTGGGCCTTCAGCCTTTCCCTCAACACAACACAAATATTGGGTTTTAGGGCTCGATGTTTTGAGTTGTCTCGTTGCCCTAGAAACATAACCATTAAGGTTAAACCCCAAGGGCCAAAGTAGAATGAACCAATGAAATACAAAACCTAGAAGAGGACTTATCGAGGATCATGTGTCAAGGTTTCAACTTCAATTTTGCTAATGTTTGTAATGTGAAATACTAACACCCGAGGCTTGTAAACTTAAAGCGAAAAAGGCCTTTAAGGAACACTTCATGGATTAGGTGTCGAGTTTCCACCTTATTTCATACACAATTTTGCCAAAGTTTGTAAGCTGAAAGCTCGATGCTCGAGCCCCGATAAACATAAAGGAAAAAATGCTTTTAAAGCACACTTCAGGAATCAGGATTTAGCGAGAAGCCCTTCCTAACACCAAGAGGAGGCTTAACCATTAGAGTGAAATCCTATGGGTCGAAGCCTGACAACCCTTAAGAAAATTGAAGCTACTAAAGACTCATATGTGATTAGGGTTTGATGATAGGCCTTATCCCTTTCACAAAGTTGGAGAAGCCTTTGAGAAAAGGCCCAACAAGTGAAGCCCAAAACACTTAGAAATTTGCAAACTTTAAATGAATCAGTGAGGTTCATGGATAGAACCTAACCTCGGCTAAAGGGCAAGAAGAAACAAAACTTTAAGACTTTGACAAGTCTTTACTAGAGGGTCCAAAATAGCCCAAAATAACTCAACACTCTAGGCACAAACATCTAGAGGTGAGACAAACACATGACGGGTTCAAAACACCATCCAAATCTCAACCAAGGTGCAATTATGTTAATTTTAAGCCCAAAGGAAATGTTCCTAAATTAATTAATACTACTATATCCATTTTCTAAGCACCAAATTCATTTTAAAGCCCAAATGAAGATTCCTAACTTCATTTTATCCAATTATAGGAAATGTTAAAAGACATACATGGAAGTATTCGTGCTTTGTACCAACATCAATACATGCAAAGGCATTAATACAATTGGTACTACATAGGTGGCATGATTACATTCCATCCAATAAGAAAGTCCAATAAACATTACAATTAGAAGATAATAGGACTCAAATGTCCTCAATTACACTTTTTACATATAAATTAAATTAAATGCACGAAGTAAATACAACAAGGAGAGGAGTCCAAAATTCTCGATTAAATTTATTATTTTCTGTACTGGATTTTTCTTAATGATCAACGGGCGTAGTGGTCTTTCATTTGATACAACACTAGACCAACATTTCTCTCTATTAGATTATCCACATGCCTATCTTATTCTATAAAAAGTGTTTCTTTCTCATGGTCATAGCTAGGTTTGAAAAACATACAATATATTGACATATTTAGGGACTATCAAATTAGGTTTATCCACCCTAGTTAGCTAGAATACTTTTTGTAGGATATATCTCGTAGTATTTTGTATCTTTTGAGCTAAGATTCCTTTTCTGCTCCCACATGCTATTTTATTGGTTTTACTCTTGAGTTCCATTGATCTACTTTAATCAATTTTGGACATTAAGGTAATTTATTTATTTGCTTCCATATCCAACAGGTATAGTGCATAATAACAATAGAATATTGTGTACACAAATATTTCTTATTAGTGCCTTGATCTTATTAGAATCAAAAGCCTTTTTGTATCAATTTTTTTTTTTGATCAATATTTTTTGTATCAAAATTTATTCTGAAAGAAACTCAGATTTATTTTAATGCTGTACTACATAATAATAGTAGAATATTTAGTATACAATTTTTATTATTAAAGAATTTTCCTCGTCTTATTAGAATCAAAATCATTTTTGTATAATAGTTTCTATTAATTAGAAATTTTTTTCAATTTTAAAAAGATCAGATTTAAGTCTTATAATTTGTGTTAGTATCAAGTAATATGTATCCTTCTCATATAACTTGTTTTTGCAACTGAATGAAGGTTCAACATATATTTCAAGAAAAAGCATCTATGGAATCATTGTCTAGTTTTGAAGACTTAATGAAGAGGTTGGGACAAACAGCATGCAATTCATTGAGTCAGTTTGAAGATGGTATAGAGAAAGGTGTCACTAAGGCAATTGCTCATGATGGGACTGTTCATTCTTTAACTATCCATGTCATGAACTATGCAAAGTTTCTGCTTGAGTAAGTAATACATGTTGTTTAGAATTGAAGTAGGCACAAAAATTCTACAATCACCATTTCATCATATCTGAGGAGCTAAAAATGATTTTCAATTCCTTAGATACGTAGTTTTCATTGTGCTTTGCAGCTATGGCTCAAGTTCTCAACCTAATGAAAGCTAGTTTCGACATCTGGAATAAATGTGTTCCTTTTTTATTTCTTACAGATATAAGACAACAATAGAACACATATTTAAAGAAGATGAGAAAAATGGTGATCTATCATCACGAATCAGGAATATTATTTCTACCCTCCTAACAAATCTAGATGAGAAGGCAAGGCAATACAAGGACCCTGCTCTAATGCATATATTTCTCATGAATAACATCCACCATATGGTTAGTTCAATTAGAAAGTAAGTTATTTCCATTGCTTCATTCGACAATCAAACGATCTTTGATTATTTTTTCCTACAATGACCCATCTAGAGGAGAATGCCTTACCATTTTAAAAGCATATTTCTCTCCATCGTTTGTTCAGATTTTAATTTTGTTTCTATGAGAAAATTAATTTGTGTAATTAGATTTATCTTCCTTTTCTCTCTTTAATGTAAGCTTTATTTTATATAACTCTGGAAATTTTTATTTATCTTACCATGGGTTTGAGATGGACAGATCTGAGGCAAGGGATTTTTTAGGTGATGATTGGGTGCAAAGGCATCGGCGTCTAGTTCGGCAGCATGCAAGTGGCTACCAACGCGCTGCATGGAACAAGGTAATAAATTTGAGTTAGATAGAAAAATCACAACACTAACATAGAACAAGGTCAATTCCAATCACCTTACTCAAAACAATCATAAAACTGGATTGAATATAATAATGTTGAATATGAGTTTTACCATGTTAGAAGTTATAAGGTATCATCGATTTCATATTAGTTTAGGTGTTTACCTGAATTTCTTTGGAATTTTCTTGTCCTGAGATCCATTTGATTATGTCAATAGCCATGCCACTCCACTTACAGGCCATAATTGGTAAAATATGTAAACAAGCATGCAGTCACAACATATTTATGTTCATCTTTGATAGAAATTTTACAGATTTTTGTTAACTAATTTCATGATAGAGGATTATTTTGCATGTTCTTATTTGTGTGATTATGTATGCATCAAACAAGTTTTTCTTGTATTTATGAATTTAGTTAATCATTAGGATAAAGTGCTGCCCATCATGATGTCTAACAAAGGATAGGGCCTTATGGTTCTAGAATCATGCCTTGTGTAACTAATCATCTGATAATTCTCGATGCAAATAGTGGTGTAATTATGCAATCAATTGATGGTGAACATTGGCAAATAAATATTGCATCAAATTTCTTGCTTTAGGGATTTTATCCTTTCTTGGTGATCTATTGTTTTCTCATGTCGAATCCTACACTTATAATGTCTCTAATGGGACAACCTGGGGAAACATGTGAATTTCACAATGTGCACAAGCTGAAATAATGAACAAATACCAAATGTAGATGCTAAGCCCCAAAGAAAAAATGCTGATCAACAATCTACAATGCTGATGTGAAGTTTAGAAACCCTCAAATGCAAATAACAATCAATTAGGACAGAAGATCTAATTTTTTATGACTAATACTAACTTTGGAAACCTTTTTATGACAAAAATATGATAATAATGACAGATCTTAGTACTATTTACTGATATGGATATGAAACCCTTAATATCATATCATTATTAATTATGGTCATTAGATTTGATGATTAATGATGCAAAATTCAATTTAGGAAACCCTCATAAATTATGTGTGATGATAGGTATGATCATTAATAATAGAGATGAGTGAAGGCAGTCTTCAGAAATTAAATATTCATTAACAACAACACAAATGGTACAAATTAGACTAGCTAATGGAACAATGTTGTTGTATGAATTTGTTGCAAGCTATAAAATGAGTTTTAGTAGTCACAAATTGTCTTGTTCGGGTATGCCACACATCCCAAATGTTGGCAACTGCCAGCATAATCAGTTTTTGAACAATTAACATATTTTTTGAGTTTCTCATAAGCTCATTGATAGGCAAGAGAGAACTCCAAATTTATTGGAGAGTACTTGTGTTGTTCATGCCATTGAGCTCAAATGATCTTGTTGAGCCTCAATATGCTTTCAAAATGCGATCCCAACCTTTTGGGAGCTCTCCAAACTTCTTGGAGAAGCATGTAACTTTAACTCTGGGTCAAAAATTCGCCCAAAATCGCGCTCGCCCAAAATTGTCGAGTTTGGCGAGTCCCAACTCCCAAACTCGGCTGGTGGCATGTAACTTTAAGTTAAAAAAAAACACAACTTCTAATATGTTTTGAATTGACTTTTTTTGGTTTATATTATGCTTTGATCCTAAAAGTAAACTTCATTTCATTAATTTGGCAAAATTGGAGGAGAAAGGTGAGTTGTGAGGAGAAACAATAGAAAAATAACACCCGACGCCTGTATAAAATAATAAAAGTTTTTTGGCCTCGCGGAGCGTTGCCCCTCAACTCCGCCCTGTATCGTGACAGGAAGCGTGCCAGGGGTGCTGCCCTTGGATCCCGCAAGGGGCATTGCCCCTTGACTTCAACTTGGGGGCGTTGCCCCCATGTGATATCCCCTTCCTTCTAATGATGCATTCAGTGGTCCATTGGCTTATTTCAGAGACCCGTAGGCTGTGGAAAGGAGAATTAGGGTTTCCACGTTCTTTGGAGTTCTGACCAAGCTTGTTAGGGGTGGAATGTGAACTTACTATTTTTAGTAACTTAGGGTTTGGTTGTCGGGATGGTGCAGTGTTACTAAGCTTGCCAAGCTCTTTCTCTGGTTGCGAAGATCACGATTTTCGGAGCATTATTTCATGACTTACTATTTTTAATAAGTGGCGGTTTGGGCATTCTATTTTTGGGAGTCCTGGATTTGGTCTTGATCCAGCTCAGTTCAGTGATCCTCATTGCTCAGCCTCATCCGGATTTTGTTGATAATCAGTATTGGAGTTATAAGCGATTTAATTAAATATTATTCATTATCCTAAGGTTAATTTTTAATTATTTTATTACTAATTGATGTTATGGGGAATTGTGCAAAATATGATATTTTTCCTAAGTCATGCTTGGGCGAATAATTTGATGATTGAAAGGAGACTTTAATTTTATACTTCAAAGTATATTATGCCAAAATCGTGGCCCTCTCTCCTAGGTGCGATTTTTTACTTGGGAAGTGGGTGCCATACTTGGGTCCACCACATGAAATGAAATGCAGTTTGAAAAAGGTAAATTTGGAGGAAATTTCATTTGAATTCCAGACTTGAAAAGCTATATATATAGGGGTTTGGCTCCTCATTTGATTATCTAGAGAAAATATATCGTTATGTTGTTGGAATGACTCCAAACTTCGAGGGTGAACACCTCCTAGATCTTTCTTTCCAGTTTCGAGTGTGAGACATTACTCCTAGCTGTGGTTCGAATTTGTGAACTATTTGGTGATTTTTGGGTGTGTTTGTGAAGAGTTGTGTGCTGTTGCATTTTTTGGTGTTGCTGGTGTGTGTTGGTTGGAAGTGTAAATTTTTCGTACCTATCTGCGTGTTGGGTGCATCGTTCTGGGTGAAGGCTCATTGGAAGCGTATTAGAGAGACAATAGTTCTCCTACATTGGCATGGCATTTGGGGGACTCTCCGATTTCTAGTTGCAAATCGAAATATTCAGCTAAAACACCATTTCCAGAATTGAATTGGGTTGCGTGCATCACTTTTGCTTCTCTCAAGTTGTTGTTTCAAGGTATTGAATTGATTGCCTATGTTATACTATTCATTTGCATTTGGTTTGGCATGATTTCATTCAGTTTTGAGAAAGTTACGAGCATTTTAGTGGATTTGGGTGTGGCTGGTTTTGCGTTTTATTATCTCTGATTTCAGAACAGCAAGTAGTGATTTTGTTGTGAGAATTTGATATTGAATACTTGAGATATGTACTTAACTCTATCTTCTCTCACATATCTATCTTTGTAAGATTGTTTTAGTAGTACTGATCAAACATTCTAGTTGCATTATATGGTTTTTCCCACTGAACAAGTGGAAGAGGATGGCTTAGCCGCCTTCATCTTTTGTAATTCAGCTTTGTCCTCCCACTGAGTAAGTGGTTGAGTGATATTGTCCTCACACTGAAATATGCGGTTGAGTGATAGTTTTTATGTAAAAGTCCTCCCATTGCATAAGCAGTAGAGTGATTTGGTTCTGGTGATGCTCTTGTTACCTTGGCTGGTTTACCGCCAAGTTCTTGGTCTTCATCCCGCTGAAAAATGGAAGGGGCTGGCTTGCCGCCCAATATTGTACTTGCATTGTAATTTCCAGCAGATCAGTGAGCTAACGAACCCCTTATCACCGTATGCTCTCACCTTCCCACATTGGGCTCTCGGTGATCAGAAAGTGGAAGGGTTACTTTCAGCAGTATTGAGATTATATTTCCTAAATTTAACGGGTGCAATGTAGTATTTGTTGTGTTCAAAAACCGAAAAAAATTAGTGGGAATACTATAGTGGTATCAGAGTTGGTTTTCCTGCCAGCTTGTGAAGTCAGAGCAATCAGAGTTCTCCATGACTGACAGAGACGTCCGTTACTACAACAGAGAACAGAGACGCCAGCAGTATCAGATTCTTGCAGTGCCTTTTGAAGAGACTTTTTCAGAAGTCTTGAGAAACAGAGATAAGGAAGTTGATTCAATGGACTCAGTAGATTCAATGGGGGAAAGACTATTTGGACAGAATGAAACAGCTATGGCTGTAGAGAAAATAGAGAAGAAATTTGACACTATGATGGACATGATGTCCTAGATGATAGCCACCTTTAGGCAGAGTGCTGGAGGAGGGCATAATCAAGACCCAAATAAGAATATGAGTGGTAATGGAAATGGCAACAATAGTAATGGAATGCCTGTTGGATCGGTGACTAGGCCATTGCAACCCATTTTCCTTCCAAGGGAAACACCGCCTCCTGAAGTTGAAGTCCCTGTAGCTGAGGATATTTGGGCTAGTTTTGTGGAGTATGCAGCATTTCCCCAAGAGATTCGAAATGCTATGTCTCTTGACCAATACATGAATCAAAAGAAGAGAAGGGAAGGAAGATATGATAATCGTTACTCCATTTCAAGATATTATCAACAAGCTCTTGGGAAGGTTACTCTAGCACACTTCGATGGAAGCAGTGTGAGCACAACTAGAGCTTGGGTGCAGAAGTTGGACAATTACTTGTCCTTGAGACCTATGCCCGAAGAAGAGGCCATCAAGTTCGCCACCTTGCACTTAGATGGAACTGCTCATGAATGGTGGTACCATGGGTTGATCACCCTTGGTCATAACTTGATCTATACCTATGTTGAATTCACCAACAAGTTGATAGAAAGATTTGATACCAAGGATCCGGAGGTGAAGTTTAGAGAGCTTGCACAACTCAAACAACAGGGTTCTTTGGACACCTTCATAACTAAATTTCAAAGTCTTTTAGTTATGGTTAGTAGTATCTCGGAGAAAAGATTGGTGGTCCTATTCACTGAAGGGCTTGAAGAACCATTGAAAGGTTGGGTAAAAGACTTTGACCCGCCTACCTTGGCTGATGCAATCAAGAAGGCTAGAAGCATGGAATTGGCTGTCCCTAAGTCTAGATTTCAGTCAAAGCCTTTCCCATTCCGTAAAGACAAGAAGAAATTTTCTAATCAGCCTAAGAAGTTCCCTCCCCGAATGGATGATGAGCTCCATCAAGAGCTTCAGAGGAAGAATTTGTGCTATTCATGCAAGGAACCTTGGGTTCCAGGTCATAGATGCCATGGAAAGAGTAATGCTCGGCAAATGGAAGCATATTCAGCAGATGCATCAGATTCTGAAGATTCAGAACAGCAGCTTGATTCGGAGGGAAGTGAGTATGAAGAGGCTCCAGAAGGGCCTGGAAGTGATCAAGATGATAAGGGTATAGTTGCCCAACTCTCTAGCTTCCACAAGAATGAATCATTCATAGTTCGAGGAGCATTGGGAGAGCATCGACTTGTTTCTCTAATTGATATCGGAGCAACTCTCAACTTCATTGATGCTAGGATTGTTGCCAAGAGAGGTCTATCACTAATGATGTTGAAGACTTCAAGGTCATGGTGGCCGATGGATCAACAATTTGCTGTAAACGAATGGTGTCAAACATGTCAATGAAGCTTGGTAATTATGAAGTCAAGGATGACTTCTATGTTGTCAATATTGGAGGGACTAATGATGTGGTCCTTGGCATTCAGTGGTTGCGATCTCTTGGTGAGATCACTCTTAACTTGCAAACCATGGAGTTAAAGTTCATGACTGAAGGAAAGAAGGTGGTTCTGTGAGGGATGTCTAATGGAGGCCCTCAGATTGTATCCTTGAAGAGGATGGAGAGGCTGATACGTCATAACCAAGTAGAGTGGGCAGCAGAATGTGTGATAATGCCATCAAACCCATTAGAAGACAAGGGCAACTACACTACTGATATTCAAGCTCTAATCACAGACAAGAGCAAGGTCTTTGGAAATCCGCCACTTAGAAGATCTCCTGAGTGTATGGTCATGCCATCCAACTCATTTGAAGAAAAGAGAAGCTATCCTAAAGACATTCAAGCTTTGATTTCAAAGAGGAGCAAGGTGTTTGAGACTCCACCCCCAGGTAGGCTGCCTGAGTGTGGTACTGAACACATCATTGAGTTGGAAGAAGGTTCTAAGCCTATCACGACTACTTCTTACCGTTACCCAAAGAAGCAGAAGGACGAGATTGAGAAAGCCATTAAGGAGCTTCTAAATATGGGTTACATTAGGCCAAGCAAGAGCCCTTTTTCTTCGCCTATTGTATTGGTGAAGAAGAAGGATGGGACCATGCATATGTGCATAGATTACCGAGCCTTAAATCAGAAAATCATTAGGAATCGGTACCTGTTGTGACGTATTCACACATCACCCCATTGCAAATGGGGACCCCTACTTTTTTTTTACTTTCTGGGGTTTGCTTTCTAGGTTTTTTAGGGTTTTGTCTATTAGCCTTTGCATGTTGAGTGTTGCCAAAGGGATCACTAGGATGGCGGGCTTTGTTTTAGCTAGGGTGAGTCAGTGGATGCTCAGGGTTAGGGTCATCTTTGAAAGTCTTCCTTTGGCCTAGTTTTGCTCCTGTTGCTAATAGTGTCTTGTTTGGGTTTTAGGAGGTCAATGAAGCTTGGTGAGTGAATATCCTCTTTGAAGGTCTGAATTAGGTCAAATTGGTGAGTGATGAAGTCTAGAATATCATCCTGATCTTCAAATGTCCTGAAATTTGGCTAAGTCTGGAATGTCATCCTGATCCTGAAATTTGACTGTCTGGAAAATTGAAGAATCCTCCATAAACTAGATTTTGCATTATAACTTCTGGAGGTCCGAAACCAATCTCAAACATCCTGACAGTATATATGGAATATAACTTAAAGTACAAGAAAGAAGAAAGATATAAGGAAATGTCACTTATACTTAAATGTTATATTCCATACATGAATCTTGATGGAGAGACCAAAATGTCAAATTTCGCTCCTGACCCTTCCAAAGAGTCCAAAGCGAATTTCAACTTCGCTCTTGACCCTTCCAAAGGGTCCAGAGCGAAATTCTCCATAAGACATTCTACTTTGATCAAAACTTAGAACTAACTCATTCCCAGGCATTATTGAGGGCAAAACACTTATTTGGAGTGAAGAAATGTGAGAGATGAAGTCAAGATTGGAGCCTAAAAGAAATTTTGCTCCTGACCCTTCCAGAGGGTCCAGAGCGAAATTCTTAGAAGACAACTTTTTTCCTCTGTGTTTGCACTGAAAACATTATTCCTTGGTCATGGTGGGGGTAGATGGATATGTTCTTGCCTTAGGGAGTGACTAAAAGTGAAGGAGTGAAGGATTTTAGCCTAAAATAGAAATTTCGCTCCTGGCCCTTCCAAAGGGTCCAGAGCGAAATTCTTCATAAGCCTCATTTGCTTCCTTGCTTAGACTACCAACCTTGTTCCTTGGCCGTATTTGGAAGGGAGATGATGAGTCTTTGCCTTTCCAAGTGAAGGATTTTTGACCAAGACAAGAATTTCGATCCTGACCCTTCCAAAGGATCCTGAGCGAAATTCATATGAACCCTTTTTTTTCTTCACAAAGCCTTGAAGTGAATGCTAACTTGGACTGGAGGATGATCAGGAGAAGCCTAATGAGTTATATCCAAGCCAAAGGAGGGAGGAAAAAAGTGAAAATGAGCCTAGAAAGAGAATTTCGCTCCTGACCCTTCCAAAGGGTCCAGAGCGAAATTCACCTTTTCCTCTATTTTGCTCTTTAACTTGACCAAGTTTGGAGCTTCTAAGGCATGGTTTGGAAGACTTGGATGCATATTTACCTTGGAGAGGAGGTTTGAGGCGATGAAATGATGGAAATCAACCTGGAAGGAGAATTTCACTCCTGACCCTTCCAAAGGGTCCAGAGCGAAATCCTCCATTTGCCCTTCTTTTTGCCTTAGGCCCTAGAGTGACCTTGTCTAGAGCTAGCTTGATAGCGAATTGCCTTGATTAGGATGAAAGGAAGTTGAAATGATTGCGTTTGAGGAAGAATTGGATGAATGAAGTGCAAGATCAACCTGGAAAGAGGATTTTGCTCCCGACCCTTCCAAAGGGTCCAGAGCAAAAATCCTTATAGCTCTTATTATCTTCCTTGTTTTGGCTAGGCATTGGCATGTTGGAGGGTGAATTGGTATGTCCTTTCCTTGAGAGGTAGTTGGACGCTTTGAAAGATGAAGATTTTGCCTAAATCATGAATTTCGCTCTTGACCCTTCCAAAGGGTCCAGAGCGAAATTCTTTATTAACCTCATTTGCTTCCATGCTTGGGCTTCAAACCTTGTTCCTTGGGTGAAGAGTGATGGAATTTTACCTTGCAAATAAGATTGGGATTGAAAAGATGAAGAGTCAAGTCTAGAATGAGAAATTCACTCCTGACCCTTCCAAAGGGTCCAGAGCGAAATTTCACAAAACCACTCTTTTCCCTCAATTTTATGCCAAGTCTAGGGTGGTTCAAGGTGAATTAGGATTGGAAGTGTTCATAGGTGTGACTTTGACTTGCTAGTGATTATCAAATTTGGAGGAATTGAGCCAAATCATGAATTTCGCTCCTGACCCTTCCAAAGGGTCCAGAGCGAAATTCCTAAAATCACCTATTTTCCCTTCAAAGCAAGTCAAATCCTTGGTTTTTATGGCTTTGATGGGTGTGAAGTGGCGTGACCTTGCCTTTGAAGGTGGATGGAAGTGAGAGGAATGAAAGAATAAGCTCAAAATATGAATTTTGCTCCTGACCCTTCCAAAGGGTCCAGGGCGAAATCCTAAAAAGGTCCTGTCCCTAGCCAAGGTTTTTGGTGAAAGTCTCCTTATTAGCCATTTTTGAGGCCAAGTAAGTGTTGTCAAGTTGAGAGAAGGATTCAAATGGAGAATCAAGTAATAACAAAGTGGAAGAAATGGAGTTGAGTGAGGGAAACCAAGCAAAGAGAGAAATTCGTCCTAAAAAGGTCCTGTCCCTAGCCAGGGTTTTTGGCGAAAGTCTCCTTATTAGCCATTTTTGAGGCCAAGTAAGTGTTGTCAAGTTGAGAGAAGGATTCAAATGGAGAATCAAGTAATAACAAAGTGGAAGAAATGGAGTTGAGTGAGGGAAACCAAGCAAAGAGAGAAATTCGCTCTTGACCCTTCCAAAGGGTCCAGAGCAAAATTCTCCAAATCAAACATTTTCTCCTTGAGTGAAGCCAAAACATTGATTACTATGGCATGGTTGAAGGTGGAGTGAGGTATTCTTGCCTTGTTAGGCAAATTGAAGTGAAGGAAGTCAAGAAATAAGTCTAAAGCTTGAATTTCGCTCCTGACCCTTCCAAAGGGTCCAGAGCGAAATTCTTAATTTCACCTAACTTGCCCATGTCCAAGGTCAACACATGGATCCCTAGGCTTTGGAGAAGAGAAAACTAAGCATATGCTTGCCTTAAGAGGAATTTTGGAGTAAAGGAGTGATATAATTGTCCTAGAATGCAAATTTCGCTCCTGACCCTTCTAAAGGGTCCAGGGCGAAATCCCTTATAGGTCCTGTCCTTGGCCAGGGTCCAGGGCGAAATTTTATGGGGCCTGTCCCTGGGAAGGATTTCAAGCGAACTTCATTTTGATAACTCTTATTGATGATTTAAGGTAGAAAATGCTAAGTTAGAATGAATTTATTATGTGTCCTTAATCATCCTTGGTTTATTTTGTAGATGGAAGAAGACCAGGCCAGGACATGGATGACCACTTCAAGTCCATCATCATCAAGGACGTTCTACAAGCAAAAGGGAAGACTCAAGGTGCTTTGAAGCATTGGAAGACTACGAGTGTTCAAGGAGTTCAAGTTAGCCTTAAGACTTCATTCTTTCACAAGATGACAAAGAAAGGGCTTTGCCAGCACTTCAAGGCAAGGTATGCTACCGGAGAAGGAAGACTTGACAATAAGGAAGCCTCGTCAAGCAAAGGAAGTACATCATTCATCATATTGAGACATTTTAGAGATCAACCAAGACACAGACATCAGACAAGGTGGCATCCCAGTCATCATTCCTCTGGTCGGATTGGTCCACCTCAGTAGGACCAGATTCAATGTATCTAATCTATCGGAGGCGGCACAAACTTCGGTGTACCTACCCTTGCTTCTTATTGGTCCTCGCTCCGGGAATGTAATTTTCTAATTTGCTAAGGAAGTTTGTTGTAACAAACCCTAATTAGGGTTTCTATCTTGTAATCCTAGCCATTGATTTTAAGACAATCAGAGCCATCTGTTTGTAAAGGCTTCTCTATATAAAGCCCTGGCTTCTCATTTGTAAAAGGTTAATAGTTAATAGGGGTGAATAGTTAGAAATAGTGAATAGTCAGCTGATAGAATAGCCATTAGAATAGATTAGGAGGACAAGGCAAGAAATTGTTGCCATTGATTGTAAATAAACTCCATTTTCATTGAAATTATGGTGAAGTGTGTTGTTTCTTTGCAATATGCATGGTCTCTTGTTGAATCTTCATTTTTAGATGATAGATAATTAAATTGAATGAAAAAAGTTATTGAATGCACTCGCATGGAATCCACCTAGTCCAAACCACTAGCCTTTTGCTGATTGTAAGAGCACCTTGCATGGTCAACTGGCATAGAACGAGCTTAATCCCGAGTCATAGCACCTTTGTTGTTCACGCATTATCTTGAATGGTGATCAGTATCTGATGGTGTACGATTTGGACATATTTGAAACATCCCTTAGAAGATTGCACTGAGTTGGTGTTGAATTGTTCAACCTGATGGTGAGACCCAGCCCAGTAGGATTCCACCTAATCATTCATCCATCTTCTCGCATTCTAGGTCTTAGAGTAGACTTCCTAAAACTTGTATCTTTTGCCATTTCTTTATCTTCCAGTTAGTAAATAGGACTTG
The DNA here is from genome assembly GCF_030272615.1 of Cryptomeria japonica. Taxonomy (NCBI): domain Eukaryota; kingdom Viridiplantae; phylum Streptophyta; class Pinopsida; order Cupressales; family Cupressaceae; genus Cryptomeria; species Cryptomeria japonica. Next base: position 387,702,938 of record NC_081411.1, on the reverse strand, counting down.
TGATTCCAGCAAATCAGACGTTCAGGTCATCGAATGTAAGTCCCCTTGCGATTCCAGCAAAATCACATCGTACTGCAAAGAGCTTATCCACACGTAGAAAACCTACATATCAGAACCTTGGAGTTACTCCGAATGATCCTTCGGCGAGATCTTCAGCACTCGGGAAACTTTGCTCAAGAGAGGATAAGGTACCTTTAGGTATTTTATTTTGTGTTTGGTCGTGTACAAAAGACACATCAACAGTACCCCATTCCGAGGATTGATGAGCTCATTGATGAGCTGCATGGTGCCATGTACTTCTCCAAGATAGATCTCAGATCGGGCTACCATCAAATCGGAATGAGGGCTTTTGATGTTGAGAAAACTGCTTTCAGATGCCACTTTGGGCATTTCGAATTTCTAGTCATGCCTTTTGGTTTGACTAATGCTCCAGCCACATTTCAATCCTCCGTGAACAGGATCTTTCAGAAGCAATTGAGGAAGTTTGTGCTCATATCCTTCGATGACATCATCTTTAGCAAGCCTTGGAAGGAGCACTTACAACACTTAGATGAAATTCTTAGCATTCTGGAGTCTGAATCATTGTTTGCCAAAGAATCTAAGTGTGAGTTTGGAATGAAGGAGTTTCTCAACTTGGGGCACATCATCAATGCAAAGGGTGTGAAGGTGGATCCTGAAAAGATTAGAGCTATCCTTGATTGGCCACCACCTGAGAACATAACTTATTTGAAAGGATTCTTGGGTCTATGCAGTTTTTACAGAAGGTTTGTGAAGGGTTGTTCTCAGTTGGCTGCCCCCCTCACAGATCTCGCTAAGAAAGAAGCCTTTGAGTGGTCTGCAAAGGCACAAACAATGTTTGATCGGTTTAAGGAGATCATGAGCTCATGCCCGGTTTTGGCCTTACCAAATTTCACCAAGCCTTTTGAACTGCAATGTGATGTGTCAGGAGAAGGTGTTGGTGCAGTTTTTATGCAAGACAAGCATCCTATTGTCTTTGAAAGTAGAAAGCTAAGAGGATCTAAAAAGGCTATATTCAATTTATGACAAGGAGATGCTTGCCATAATGCATGCCCTTGCGAAATTCAGGCAGTATCTGGTGGGAAGTAGGTTCGTTGTTAAGAGTGATCATAACAGTCTTAAGCATTTCATGCACCAGAAAAATTTGAATGAAAGGTAGCAGAAGTGGGTTAGTAAGCTTCAGGCTTATGACTTCGACATTGAGTATGTCAAAGGGAAGAACAACATAGTGGCAGCTGCACTTTCACGGAGACCCCATCTAAGCTCTATATGTGAGCTCACTGCTGATTGGAGGGACCTATTGCTTGCTGATTATGCCAAAAATCAGTTTGCAACCAACATTGTTGAAGGCACTTTTCATGGTGAAAAGTACAGTTTTGTTGATGGATTGATTTTGTATAAGGGAAGGACCCTTCTTCTACCTGGATCTAAGTTGAAGAAGGTATTGCAAACTTTTCATAACATTCCTCTTGCTGGCCACCAAGGTTCTTTTAAGACTTACAAGCAGATCCGATAGAGATTCCCTTGGAAAGGGTTGAAGAGAGATGTCTTGAAGTACATTAGGGAATGCCATACTTGTCAGAAGAACAAGGATGAACACACAACACCCGCTGGTTTATTGCAACCATTGCCAATTCCCAGTCAAAAATGGGAAAGTGTCTCTATGGATTTCATCACTGGGTTGCCAAAGGTTAGTGGGAAGGATTGTATCTATGTGGTGGTGGATAGATTAACAAAATTTGCTCATTTTTTCGCCATCACCAACTCATTTACAGCAGCTCAGGTTGCTGATTTGTTCTTCCATGAGGTGTTTAGGCTACATGGGCTGCCTAAAATATTGTGAGTGATAGGGACAACAAGTTCCTAAGCTCCTTCTGGCAAGAGATTTTCAAATTGTGTGGTACTGTGCTCACCCCAAGCACGAGTTACCATCCTGTTGTGACCATTTGACACATCGCCCCATTAGAATGGGGACCCCCTCTTTTTTGGCTTTTTGGTTTTGTTTTTCTCTTTGCTTGTTTTTTTCTCTCTGCTTTTGGGATTTTGAGTGAGTGAGTGGTCTAATTGAGTTGGCTGGACTAAGGCTAAACCTCAAAAGCTCATTTTTTTTGGATTTCATTCAAGCTAAGTCTTACCAAATTTTGGAAAATTGTTAGTCTACCTGAAGGTTGAAGATTGTCAAAATAAAATATACCTTTTAGGAGAGTCAATTTGGTTAGGTCAAGGATAGGATGGGTCTCAGGTCAGGTCTAGATTGAAGAAAGGTTTTTCTGGGTAAGGTCCTGTTTGTTTCTGAGTCTGAGTTAGCTAAGTATGGTCAGTGAAGAAAGGGAGTCCAGTTGGCCAAGTTAAATAGAGAATGAGATGGATTAAGGGCCTAAAAACCTAAAATTCGCTCCTGACCCTTCCATAGGGTCTAGAGCGAATTTCATTCTAAACACAATTTCTTGTTTTGAGTGGACTTGCAAACTGGTTCCTGGCCTTGAAAATGATCTAACCTTGCCCTGTGAAATGGTTTGAGACTTAAAAATTGAGCAGTTTAGCCTGGAATGAAGATTTCGCTCCTGACCCTTCCAAAGGGTCCAGAGCTAAAATCTTATTTGAGCTTATTTGTCACTAGTTTTGGCTAACTTTTTGTGCAGGGTCTCTTGGAATGAAGATTGGACGTCACTTGATACATTTAAAGATTTGGAAGCATGCAAAATGATGAATTTTGGACCAGGAAGGCAAATTCGCTTCTGACCCTTCCAGAGGGTCCTGAGCGAAATTTTGAATCTCTTATCTTGCAATAAAAAAGGTCAAGTTTTGGGCATGAGTGAAACAAGGACAACTCCCTTTACCCTCTTGAGAAAGTTTCAACTTGAAAAGATGAAGGATTTCACCTAAAACCTAGATTTCGCTCTTGACCCTTCCAGAGGGCCCAGGGCGAAAATCTTAGTCGAGGACATTTCTTGCTCAGTTTGGGTGAATTGGAGTATCAAAGACATGATGAAAGGTGGAAAGAACATGATGAAACCCCTAGGCACATTTGGAGATGAAAGAATGAAGGAGTTTTGTCCAAGAAAGGCAATTTCGCTCCTGACCCTTCCAGAGGGTCCAGAGCGAAATTCCTTATAAACACATTTTTTGGCCTTTCTTGGACATGAAATCCTATTCCTAGCACAGTGCAAGATGAAATCTTACTTAGCAAAGAAGTTTCAGGGTGAAAAGTGAGAGATTTTGGTCAAAATTGCAAAATTCGCTTGACCCTCGCAGGAGGTCCAGAGCGAAATTTTCAAAAACACCTTTTCCTTGCAAGATCAAAACGATTTTTGTGGTTGGAGTGGATGTGAGGAAGTATGTTTTGTCCTTTGAAGATAATTTGGATAGTCAAGAAGAAGCAACCAAGCCTAGAAAAGGAAAATCGCTCCTGACCCTTCCAGAGGGTCCAGGGCGAAAATCAAAAAACATGTCTTTTCCTCAAAAGTTTGAGTGAAGCTGAGCATAGGCATGGGTTTAAAATGATGTTTGGATTGCCTTGAAGTGAAGAGGGATTGTTGAAAGTGAAATTTTTGAAGCCAAGAAGGAAATTCACTCCTGACCCTTCCAAAGGGTCTAGAGCGAAATTTCCAAGTCCTCCCCTTTTCTTGCAAATTCAAGACAAAATCTTGCTATTCATGACTTAGGTGGGAGAAGGACATGATGTTTTATGCCTTAGAAGTGATTTGAAGCTAAAAGAATGAAGGAATGTGCCTAAAAACTCAAAGTTCGCTCCTGACCCTCCTAGAGGGCCCAAGGCAAAAATCATAAAATCAACCTATTCCTTTTGAGTTTTTGCTAAGGCAAGGATGCACTAAGGTAGAAATAACCTTTAAGACCATGATGAGTAATTGTTTGCTTCAAAAAACTTGATGATTCTAGGCCAAGGAGGAAAAATCGCTCCTGACCCTTCCAGAGGGTCCAGGGCAAAAAACCCTAAAATCACACTTTTCCTCCTAAGTTGAATAAAACTAAGTCTGGAATGCAATGAAAGAGCCTATTTGGAGTGCCTTGAAGAGGTTTTTGAACTTTGAAAATGAAAATTTTAAGCCCAATTGTGAATTTCGCTCCTGACCCTTCTAGAGGGTCCAGAGCGAAATCCCCCTAAACGCACTATTTCCTTCAAAATTTTGATGAGATAACTTAGTGGTGCAAGGAAATGGATCCTGGAGATCGATTTGGAAGAGTTTTATGATCAAGCCAAGGTGGATTATGACCTAGGATAAAAAATTCGCTCCTGACCCTTCCAGAGGGCCTAGGGCGAAATCCACATTTTCACCTAATTTCCTCCTGTGAAATACCAAAATTTGAAATGCAAGACTTTAATTAGGTATGAATTCACCCTCCAGGAGATTTTGGAGTCAAGGTATGAGATATTCAGGACTAAATTGAGAAAATCGCTCTTGACCCTCCCAGAGGGTCCAGGGCGAAATCATTAGCAAACTTCATTAGGCCTTGATCAAGCATTGATATTCTCCAGTTTTCACCAAATTTGCTAAATTTGAAACATTTGGGAGGATTAAATTAAATTCGCATTAATTAAAGGCAATGGCAATTTAATAAATTAATTTTTAGGCCTTGAAATAATTAAAAAAATTCACCTTGGAGGCATTAAAATTAATTTTAAAAATTAAAAAATACAAAATGAGCGCTCAAAATCATTATTATGCCTTTATAGGCAAATCGGCCACCTTCTCAAGGAATTTTTATTTATTTTTACCCCTTATTTGCCAAGTCGGCCTTGAAGGGATTAGGGTGAGCGCCCTATAAAAGGGGGGAGTGTTGCTTCAAATTTCAAATCATTCATTCATTCCTTCTAGCTGCGATTTTAAGGAGCAGATTGAGGAGTGAAATCCAGCAGATTGGAGGCTAAAATTTCCAGAATTTGCTAAGTGTTGAAGGATAATTTCCAGATTTTGAAAAGCTAGTGGAGGGTGAAGCTCTTTTGAAGGTTAATTAAGACATAATTCATCCAAGAAAGCCAGCAATTCAATCCTTATCCACAAAGTCTGATCTTCTTTCTTCATTTTTCCAAGGTTGATAGTTAAGCTTTCAAAGAAGGAGGTATGAAGAATTAAATCTTTAAAGTTTATATTCAAGACTTGTTTTGATCTCAGCAATCCTTTAAAAATCTAAGTCTTGCGCAATCTGATTTTCATTCATAAGTTGAAAATTCATAATTCTTGAGTTATCATGTCATTTTCAAATTAATGTTTTGAACTATTCCCTTGGAAGGTCTTAATTTCTACGCTTTAAGGTATGATGCTTAAAGATTAATTTTGAAATTTTTGTGTAGGCATCAAATGGCGACCCCCAAAGCCAGAGGATCTACTAGTCGGCAGGCTCTCATCAAGGAAGATCAGAGGAGCGACGAATTGGAGACCAGGATCGTGTCCAAGTGGAGTAATATCGGAGACACCAATTTAGGAAACTTCAATGTGAAGAAGTTTCAAGAGGCCCCCTACATTGGCAAGCCATCACCTATTGCAAGGAAGATAATCGAGAGTGGCATCATCAAGGCGGCAGGTTTCCCTCACGCAGTAAAGTGTCATGAGCTGATGATCGAGTGTGCTCGCCACTATGACTCACAATCAAGGACGATCGTAACCAAAGACGGGAACATCTTAGCTTACCTTTCAGAGGAAGCTATTAGTGAAGCTCTTCATCTTCCAGACCATAAAGATATGATTTACAAAAGCTTTGAAGGAGCGAGGTTGATCTATGAAGATGATCCCGAGACTTGTCTGAATCTCATCAATAAGAATTGGTTGCTCAAGAGTCAGCCTCGCCTGAACAAGATTCCCAATACACCACATAGGATCGACTTCCAGAAGGAATACAGAGATTTGATAACTTTGCTCAATCGAGTTACAGGGGCTCCTCAAGCTTTCTTCTTCGAAAAGTGGATGTTCTTCTTCATTCAAATGATATTCCAAGGAAAAGGAATGCTTCATTGGGCCAGAATTATTAGCAATCGTCTGGACGTGCAGTTGAGAAGGCTAAGACCCACCAAATCATTCCACATAAGCTCATATGTTATACATGCCTTAATCAGGAGTTTCGAGTATGCAGGGCTACCTCACAGAGGAGTGATCGGAAGAGGACCCGGAGAAATGAGGGTTTGTGATTCTTATGTTCATCTGCATCATCCGCCTAGAAGTGACTACAAGTTAGTCAATGATACCTTCATGATGAACATTACCAGGATATTGCAAGGTGGGATTCACAATCGACTGTCTCTGGATGCGCAGGAGCTTGTGAAGAAGTATGGTGCATGGTTCATCCAGTTTCAAAAATTCACATACATCAGAGTTCATGGGTGTCCTTCACCTCCCTACATGTTGCCAAGATATCCAACAAACAGGATAGTACTACTTGAGGTGACTAGACAGTTGGCAGCTTATGCAAAGGCATCTAGACACAAGCATGGAAATGGAATCCCCGTGCCCATCATACTAGGGAATTCAATTGAAGTATGTCCTAATACTCAAGCCACGGAAGATGCAGAAAAGGAATTATCTTTATACTCATTCTCATTCTTTGCCTCGCGAGAGAATTTTGATCCTCATGGTTACATGGAAGAGACAGTCAGCAGGAAGTACAAGCATGAGTTTCAGGTGGAGGATTTTTGGATGAATCTCCTAGGTGATTTAGAGGTTAAGAGAAAGATGCATTCCCGGCTACCCTTAGATCTCATCAGGAAATGCAAAGTTTATAGAGTAGCGGATCAAGCCCAAGATAACGGTAGATACCTCTAGTCGTCCTATGAGAAAGAGGACAAGGAAGTGAAAATAGATTGGAATGAGCCCGAGGTTTTAGACTTGAGAGCCTTGATGGCCCCCGTTTTATCCTACACTCACAAATGGGTGGATGTACAACACCAGAAGTTGAAAGAGCAGAATGTATCAATGACATTCACTTTGGAGGCAAGACCAGAGGAAGGAGAAGCAAGTGTGAGTGAGAATACTTCTCATTCCAAAGGCTCAAAGAGGAAAGAAAGACCTGAAAAAAGGGAACCTTCCAAGAAGAAGCAGAAAACCAATCCTGATCACCCACCAAGCACATCTTCTTGACATGAAAAGAAGGTAAATCAAGGAGAAAATCAGGGGAAGATGGTATATGAAATTGATGAATCTATGGAATCCATGGTACAAAATGACAAGTAAGAAAAGGGACAGACACCTCAGCAGTCGTCGAGTCAATCTCCCCAAGTTGATGCTAATGAGCTACATGAAGAGAAGAATGATGATGAAGCGACATCTCCTTTCCGAGAGGATAGACCACTGCTTAAAGAAATACAAGTAAGGGAAACAAGATCCGCCATTCCGGATTGGTTAAAAGAGAGACTAACAAGGGTAGTTGTGGTTGAAGAGGAAGAAGATGTATTTGATTTAGAAAGCCTTATAGGAAATTCTCAAGAGGTAATAAAAAAAGGGAAGGCCACAAAGATGTCCAAGGTAATTAGAAATGAGACAAGATCTACGAAATTGCAAGTAGCTACACCAATAGTGGACAAATATGAGGGTGAGATTCTTGCAGATGAGTATGACTTAGAAACATTTGAGCTTGGTCCACTTACCTCCGAGCAAGCAATGGAAGAAGCAACCGATTCATTTGAAGCACTTAAAGACAAACTTAAAGAAGAAATAGAAAAGAATAAGAGGCTTGAGAAGGAGGTCAGTGCTTGGAGGAACTATCTTAGTCACCTTAATCAGCCCTTGAGACGACAGGATCCAGCAATATCCCCTTTACAAGCACTCCCTCTTGAATCAATGGGTGAGGCAGAAAGAGTCATGAGCTTGGTTCAGCTTATGAGCTCTTGGATTGATAAATCCCACACTGTAGCCGTTGAATTTGCAACAAGAATGATGAAGACAGTTCATCGAGCTATCCAGGTCCTTGAGATTATCCATAATCTAATGATAACTGTAGCTGCATTCACTCACACTAGAGATGTTATCATTCCTATCCTACAAGTGATAAGACAAACACCAAGACGGATTCTGGCACAAGAAAAGATAATGGATGGAGGAACCCATAATCTCCTACAGTGGTCAGCTCTACTCCAGATGAAAGAGGTCCTTTTTGAAGACATCAACACCAGATGCAGTCAAGTTGAAGGTATCATTCATCCTATTCAAGATAAGGTGTTTGAGGTGTTGTGTACCATTCTTGGTAGGCGGATCGAGATTGAGACAAATGTGGACATCCAAGAGTTGGAGGAGAGAGTCAAGGTTATCTTTTGCAAAGAGGAGAACATCATCACAGATAAGCAACGAGATCAGATGTACACTACTATGTTCCTGATTGAGAAAACCAAAGAACTTGAACCTGGATGGGAGACAGCTCTTCTCACTGCTTTTGATCAAGTCCTTCACTTGGAAGAACGAATGAAGAATCTTCCTGAGATTCCCATTGCTGAGATTGAGGGAATTGTGTCCAGATTCATTGAATATGCTAAGAAAGAGCATAGGAAAGGGAACAAGATTCTAGATGAAAAGTTGTTATAGGATGATGTGGCAGCTTAATTCCTATTGGTCTATGTTTCCTCGATATTTGTGCCAATTAATTATTGGCTATGCATTTAATGATGTTTATCTAAATGGGGACCTTTTTGTAACAAACCCTAATTAGGGTTTAGGTGTCAAAATCTCAGCCGTTGATCTTCTTTCGATCTGTGCCATTCATCGTATTTGAGGATGCTATATATACCCTCACTCATTTTCATTTTGATATGTAGAAGTTAGAAAAAAAGGAGGGAGAGCTTAGAGAGAAAAAAGTAATTGTGTAGCAAGCTTGAGTAGTGAAGAAAGAATTTTGAACAATTGTTGTCTATTCGGCTTTGAGATCAATAAAATATTGAAGTTATGGTGTTTTATTGCAATACTTGTGGCTATCTTCATGATTGTTTATTTTCTTGAATCACTCTCAGTTGAAGTAGTATTTAAGTTTAAGTTTGAAGGACTAAGTGTTGTGCTTGATCTTTGGTGAGATTCACGTTCCAAACCACTAGCTTCTTACTGATTGTAAGGACGCCTTGTGTGGTCAACTGGAAATATTGAGATTGCTTAAAAATTCAATCATTTTTGGAAGCATTGATATGTATCTCTATGATAGTATCTATATCCTTGATGATTTGAAAGTTACTGAATCACCTTAGAAGATCGCATCAATTCCAGTGGAGTTGTAATTTCTTGGCGATCTGAAATTGGTAGAATCTTACCAAGTCTAGCCTTCATTGAGTCATTCTTAGGATTAAATTAGCATTCCTTCCTTGAAACCCTTATCCTTTTGACATTTTTTTGAGAATCCGTTAGTGTTAGGAAAATCCTGTTCCTGCAGTCGAAAAGAGAGTAGCACGGACAAGCTTTCTCTGAAACTACGTAAGGCCCCTTGAAGAAACAGCATATACAACGACCACTAGTGCTTATCCACACGTAGAGATCCTACAACGAAGAACCTTGAAGTCATCCCGATTGATCCTTTTCGCGACATGTTCAGCATTCGGAGACTTTAATCAAGAGAGGATAAGGTACCTTTTGGGTATTTTATTCTGTGTTTGGTGGTGTACAAAATACACATCAACACATCCCCAGACAGATGGACAAACGAAGATAGTAAATAAGTGGTTGGAAGGTTACTTGAGGAACTACGTTTCAAAGCAGCAGAAGGGATGGGTAACATGGATACATATTGGTGAATACTGCTATAATTCGACTTGTCACATGTCCATCAGGATGTCCCCTTTCATGGCACTATACGATTATGAGGCCCCAAGTTTTGCTGATTTGGTGTTTGGAGATAGCAGAGCACATCAGGCTAGGGATATGGTTCAGCAGTGTCAGGATATTCTGAAGGCATTGAACGACAACCTCCAGATTGCACAGAATCGGCAGAAGTTGTATGCTGATCAGCAGCATATTGAGCGCTCATTTGAGGTTGATGATATGGTCTACCTGAGACTCCAGCCCTTCAGATAGTCTACTCTCAAGAAGAGTGGAATGGAAAAGCTCAAGCCACATTTTTATGTACCATTCAGGGTCATCAGGAGAGTGGGAGTTGTGGCCTATGAGTTGGACCTACCAGCGAGTAGCCGAGTACATAATGTCTTCCACGTGTCACGCCTCAAAAAGGTGCTTGGGCACAATGTGATAGTCTCTTCTGATTTGCCTCATTTGGATGAAGAGGGAGAATTGGTGCTAGTTCCTGAGACCATCCTTGATGTCAGAGAACGATTGTTGAGGAGGAGAACCATCCGAGAGTATTTGGTTAAGTGGAAAGACTTACCGGTGGAGGATGCTACATGGGAGAATGAGGAGGTTTTACAGCATCTTGGCTTGCGATTTCTTGAGGACAAGCAATTTTGGGAAGGGCGGATTGTAATGTCCCCTTCCTTGTGATGATGCATTCAGTGGTCCATTGGCCTATTCCGGAGACCCATAGGCTATGGGGAAAGGAGAATTAGGGTTTCCATGTTCTTTGGAGTTCTGACAAAGCTTGTTAGGGGTGGAATGTAAACTTACTATTTTTAGTAAGTTAGGGTTTGGCTGTCGTGATGTTGCACTGTCACTAAGCTCGCCAAGCTCTCTCTGGTTGCGAAGATCACGATTTTCAGAGCATTATTTCATGATTTACTATTTTTAGTGGCAGTTTGGGCATTCTATTTTTGGCAGTCCTGGATTTGGTCTTGATCCAGCTCAGTTCAGTGATCCTCATTGCTCAGCCTCATCCGGATTTTGTTGATAATCAATATTGGAGTTATAAGCGATTTAATTAAATATTATTCCTTATCCTAAGGTTATTATTTAATTATTTTATTATTGATTGATGTTATGGGGAATTGTGCAAAATATGATATTTTTCCTAAGTCATGCTTGGGCGAATTATTTGATGATTGAAAGGAAACTTTATTTTTATACTTCAAAGTTATATTATGCCAAAATCGTGGTCCTCTCTCCTAGGCGCGATTTTTGACTTGGGAAGTGGGCGCCATACTTGGGTCCACCAGATGAAATGAAATGCAGTTTGAAAGAGGTGAATTTGGAGGCAATTCCATTTGAATTCCAGACTTGAAAAGCTATATATACAGGTGTTTGGCTCCTCATTTGATTATCTAGAGAAAATATATTGTTATGTTGTTGGAATGACTCCAAACTTCTTCAAGGGTGAACACCTCATAGATCTTTCTTTCCAGTTTTGACTATGAGACATCACTCCTAACTGTGGTTCGAATTTGTGAACTATTTGGTGATTTTTGGGTGTGTTTGTGAAGAGTTGTGTGCTGCTGTGTTTTTTGGTGTTGTTGGTGTGTGTTGGTTGGAAGTGTAATTTGTTTGTAGCTATCTGCGTGTTGGGTGCATCGTTCTAGGTGAAGGTTCATTGGAAGCATATCGGAGAGACAATAGTTCTCCTACATTGGAGTGGCATTTGGGGGACTCCCCAATTTATAGTTGCAAATTGAAATATTCAGCCAAAATGCCATTTCGAGATTTGCATTGGGTTGTGTGCATCACTTTTTCTGCTCTCAGGTTGCTGTTTCAAGGTGTCGAACTGATCGCCTATGCTATACTATTCATTTGCATTTGGTTTGGCATGATTTCATTCAGTTTTGAGAAAGTTACGAGCATTTTAGTGGATTTGGGTGTGACTGGTTTTGCGTTTTATTATCTCTGATTTCATAACAGCAAGTAGTGATTTTGTTGTAAGAATTTGATATTGAATACTTGAGATATGTACTTAACTCTATCTTCTCTCGCATCTCTATCTTTGTAAGATTGTTTCAGTAGTATTGATCAATCATTCTAGTTGCATTATATGGTATTTCCCACTGAACAAGTGGAAGAGGATAGCTTAGCCGCCTTCATCTTTTGTAATTCAGCTTTGTCCTCCCACTAAGTAAGCGGTTGAATGATATTGTCCTTCTGTTGAAATATGCGGTTCAGTGATGGTTTTTATGTAAAAGTCCTCCCGCTGCATAAGCAGTAGAGTGATTTGGTTCTGGTTATGCTCTTGTTACCTTGGTTGGTATACTGCCAAGTTCTTGGTCTTTATCCCACTGAAAAGTGGAAGGGGCTGTCTTGCCACCCAGTATTGTACTTTAATTGTAATTTCCAGCAGATGAGGGAGGTAACAAACCCCTTATCACCGTATGCTCTCACCTTCCCACATTGATCTCTTGGTGATCAGAAAGTGGAAGGGTTACTTTTAGCAGTATTGAGATTATATTTCCTAACTTTAATGGGTGCAATGTAGTATTTGTTGTGTTCAAAAACCGAAAAAATTAGTGGGAATACTACACCCCAAATCCCCGTCGTAAAATTGGGGGGGAAATTGTGCCGATAAAAGTAGGGAAATTTTAATCTCCGAGTCTTATTAGGGTCCAATTCCATATAACATATACTTTCATTTGGTGCATCAAGAGTTGGAAAGGAAGAGTTTGCATCTCATTTGATTATATGATGACATGGATTTTTTATTCCACAAGTTTTGTAATACTGTATACATTTGACAATATTTATATATCTATGTTTGTTATTTCCTTCAGCTACAATTTGTGTTTATGTTTATGTGATTGATGTATACTTGTGTATGTAATCAAATTAGCTTCTATTTGATGATGTTATTGTGTCTTTAAGGTGTATTTAATAAAGGGTGCATGAAACAAGTTTTAAATCTTTAAAAATCTCTAAATTTCCTGAGTTTTTCACTTTGCCGAGTCCAACAGAGTCTGAGCCGAGTTTTGTCTCCCGAGTCCGAGTCCCGTTTCTTTGGTCCTAAGTCGTCAATGACATATTGTTATAATTAGAAATTCATATTTGTCTCATTTGATGCTTTTCACAACTTGAGTGATTTATTAAATTAATTAAATAATTACACCTTGAGTTTTCCTAACGAGAAAATATTAAAAAGGAAATTAAAGTATAATTATTTATTTAGAAGTGTTTTAAGTTGTTCCTAAAGGGGGATTCTTAGCACAAGAGGCTTTTTGCACATAATGAATTATTTAATCTTAAAAAAAAGAGTGGAGGAAAATGATAAATTATACTTTATTATTATTATTTCCCTCCAAAATGTTATAAAAGAAAGTTGAGAACTCATTGTTGAGGTTAGGTTGTATATGATTTTTGCTTTTCTATTTGAGAGAACCTACATTCATGGTGCAAGTCAAGATCTAGGGTCTCTTTCAATCTATTGAATGAGGCAGAAAAATGAAACTTACAAATGACAACTCTGAATATCTTTTATTAACTTGCAACTAAAATATTAGAACATTACATTAGGATTGTTAGATGTTCAATATATTACAATTCAACATACATGCCTGGCTTCTTACATGCCTTGGCATTAGCCTTACAATCACCTTCCATCTATAAATACTCTAACTCTTTAAATTCCCTCTAATTCACTCATATAGGTGAAGTTCCCAGCCAGCCACTCCAAAGGAGCTCAAGATCCATATTTATAGCCTTCAAAGGAATTTATAGAAAAAGTTTCTCTTATGTGGTTCTCTCTCATTGAATCCCTAGGTATGCATAACTCTTTCCCCCAAACAATAAACCATCTTGTTATAAAATACTCCTACCATGGAGTTATGTCCTATTCTATTGAACTTTCACTAGTTGTCAATGAGTCTTTGAAATTAGGATCATTTGAATATAACTCCATTGCATCAAAACCAACAACATTGACTCTTAACTCATTCATCAACAACCAGCTTCTACTAAGTGCATCTATTACCTAGTTTGACTTACCACTCCTATGTTTTAAAGAAAAAGAATAACTTTGCAAGAATTCCACCCATTTCATATGCCTCTAGTTTAGCTTACCTTGTTTGTTGATATATTGCAAGGCATGGTGGTCTGCGTAAAAATTCCTTAGCCAGAAAGCAATGCCTCCACTTCTTCGAGGCTTGCACTCTAGCATAGAATTCTTAGTCATTGACCGAGAATTTTTACTTTGCTTCATTTAATTTCTCACTAAAGTAGGCAATGGATATACCTTCTTGACTTAGTCTAGGGTCCCATGGAAGGACTTGGGGATCTATTTTTAAGGTGGAGGTCTCATGGAACAAAAAAAAAATGTTGCAAGATTAATTAGAATCTTTTCCTAAAAAAATAGCAGCTCCTACTTTTTAGAACTGCAGATTCAAGCAAGTGGAAAAGGTGGGTTGACTAGAAATTGCCCCACCAACTTAGGCTTTTTTCCTGCCACTTGTTAATCATCTCAAGGTTTTCAATTTTTACTAGTTAAATTTGTTATTATTTTATATTTTTTACTCTAAATATGCTACATAATACAAATTCATGAGACCAACAATTTCCATAAATTTTGGAGCTTAAACTGCACTACAAAATTCATGGGACCATCCATTTTAAAATAATCTTAAAAATTCTCAACATCACCAGCTAAATGTTTTTAGGAAGCCCCCCTTCATGGGGCCCCAACCTTATCTCCCTCCCACTTGTACTAACTTGTGTCTTAGGGCACTTGGAATACTTTTCCATATTTTGGTGATATCAACATTGGCTGATTTGTTACCTTTGTCAACAACTAAAGCTATTTTTTGCTCCAGCTATCCACTAGAACTCTTTCCTTACACCCTTCATTGTTTCAGTAATAGATACTGTAGACACCTAAAATTGTCCTGTTTAATTAAATAAATATTTTTTATCTATTTAATTATTTTATCCTAAGTCTTCTAAATAATTCATTTATCCTCTTCTAAGCCATTTCTTATTTAAATAAATATTTTTGTTTATTTAAATTATCTTTTCTCTAAATTAAATAAATATTTTATTTATTTAATTGGTCCCACTTCCTCTATTAATTAAATAAATCTTTGTTTATTTAATTAATTCATTAGCTTTTTCTCTTTATGACACATGTCATTTGTCTTTTAATTTTCCTCTACCTACCCCCTTCATTATTTTATTATTTCCTCTACCTACCCTTTAATCTTAGCCGACCATTTATCTTCTCACCTCTTAATTCTATCCCTCCATTTTCTAAAGTGTCTTCTATATAAGAGGATACTCTCATTCCTTGACAACCCTAGCTAATCAGTACAATCAAGCCTTCTTGCGATCAAGCGACTTCACAACCACAATCCGTTCTTTGTTGAGCTCTTGTGCACATACAAAATCTGAGAGCAAATATATCAAACACGATCAATG
Organism: Cryptomeria japonica; assembly: GCF_030272615.1. NCBI lineage: Eukaryota > Viridiplantae > Streptophyta > Pinopsida > Cupressales > Cupressaceae > Cryptomeria > Cryptomeria japonica. Next base: position 387,687,729 of record NC_081411.1, on the reverse strand, counting down.
GAAATAGGAGACAATGGAGATCAAACCCTACTTGGCATGTGAATGGTAATATTGCTCAATTTGTTGATTTGCATGTTCTTAGGTATCTTCATTGGTGTATGGTGAATGTTTTATTGTAAGACAAGGATTGTTTGTGGTTGGATCTTTGTGGTTTTGCAATAGTTTGTCATCATCATTTTTCACCTCACACAGATACACATATCTCATTGACTGTTTTGATGAACTTCTTGTAGAAGCTTGCTAAACCATGAAAAAGTTTGGCCTCAAACATGTTGTTGGATGAAGGCTAGTCTATCATAGTCTTAACCTTTTTTGGGTTTGTTTTCAACCCTTCTTTAAACACTACAAAAACCTTCTTTCATTCAAATTCACAAAGCACCTTCTCTTCTATTTGTAATGCCCCGACAAGGAACCCTAGAGGATAAGAGCAAAATGTACAAGAAATCCATGGAAATATATATATATTTTTAAAGTATTCAAGTGTCACCATGCATTACATATACAAGTATAATGCTCAACCTTAAGACACAGTCAACTATTTGTTAACCAACTATGCATATGCGGAGGTCTAACGCTTGGAACTTCATCCAAGATAACTCAAGTCACCTCTAAGGATTCCCTAGCGTTGCTACCTTAGCAACACATCCAAGACTAGATCAATCTCAAATGACCCACTAGGAGATGACTAAAAAAACCTCCAACACTAACCATCATATCTATGTTCATTGTAAAATACCAATAGAAATGTTCCTATGATAGCACCATGATACATCAAGGATGAAGAAGCATAAGAGATCATACATCGTGCCCGATTCCAACATCAGCACATGTAAAGCAATACCAATACATATCCATTAAGAATTATCACATCCATCTCTAATTGAAGTGTTCCATACATACATGATCAATGATACAATACATGATTCAATAAACAAATGATTACATCTCACAAGAAAGAGAAGAGAATGAGACGAGCCTAATGTTGAGGAAGGAGGTAGCATCCTTTGAGCCAGTCACGAACCAAGTCCTTTGATCCCCAACGATGGTTGGCAACGCCACCCGACCATGCGGTACCCTCAGATCCACCCCACTGTGCTTGTGGAGATAGTCACACAGCCCAAACAATCATACAAGAATACAAGGAAGGGCAATAGGTTTACACAAGAACCAGCATGGAGCAAATGCTCAACATAAACATAACACCCAACAAGAGTCATTAATCCACATCAAGATGATAATTGCCAACAATGTATCACCCACATCAAAGAGCAATAATCAAGTAGGAGATGGTGCCCAAGAAACAGTAAGTAAAATATCATAAGAACAAGGGCGCATCCCCAATCGACAACAATAAGGACAAGGAGGCACCCACAAGAGCAACACCAAATTTGTCACACAACATATGTCACAATGAGATACCCAAAAGATCTAGCAATAGTAAATCCATAGGGTACTACTCAACTATTAAGACCTAGATACTAGAGTGCCAATGTAGGGCATGTGTGCTCATGAGGATGCACCACACACAACCGAAGCATTCTCTGATACAGATGAGAATGATGATCATGCAAGTCTCAGTGCTACATGAGTGGGCATGTCTCTCTCGACAAGTCTGAGTGCTCCATGTGCGGGCATGCCTTCCCAAGTCATCCTTAGCCTTGTACTAGCGCTCAAGGCATGCTTGGGGAACCACTTATCTTAAATAATGTTTCATCTTGGATTCCAAGTTTATTATTAAGTTATCACTTGATTAAGAAACTCCCCAATGTGGTTGCCTACGTACCTCTTTGGGCCTGGTGCACGTTGGGAGCCACTCCCTACACCCACTTTAGTCCCTAGTCCTATACTCATCCCATTCAATTGAATGAGGTATCAAAATAAACAATGCAATGATTCAATTTTCCATATGCTCAATAACATCAAATATCTCTTTTACTCAATGTCATATCAACCATATACAAGGCATACTCAATTGGTCTTACTACCAAGAGAATGGATCCACTTGATCTCATAATGAAACTCAATCACATAGAACGTAAAAAGCACCTATTCAAGATATCCATAAGTACTCAAGGATTTGTTACAAGTTCTCATAACAAGAGCTATCAATTCATTACACTCGGGAAGGCATGAGTCAACAACAATAGAAACCTCATTGCAAATCAACATACCAACATCAATACATCATCTCGAGCATCAATAAAACAAACACAATTCCTCATACATGAATGAGAGCAAGGCATAAATGCACTTGCTAATCATCATAATAACATCACAAGAGGTCACACACTCAATGCATAACAAGGCCATACTCATGGAGCAACCTCAAGGTCTCCAAAACATGCACCCAATCCCAAATTGATCCCAAATCACAAATACAAATGCAATTCTTCCTACCACATCATAGAAACATGCTTAAACCATCATTGTTCACTCACATTAGGGTCAAAATGGCACCGAGAATCAATCTAGAGGCAAAATTGGACCAAACAAGGACTATGGAAAAATATTGATCAAAAGCACCATATTGTTGATCAGATGTGCCACTCTAGGCATCAATTGTGCCATTCTAGGCATCAAATGCACCACAGATTGGAAGATGTGCTACTTTGCACATCAATTGCACCATTTTGCATCTCAACTGTGCCACTGCTTGGCAGATGGACAAAATTGCATCAGATGCACAATCACGGTCGAGGAAGCTGAGTAGGGCATCAAGTCAGACAAAAATAAGGCATGGGAGGCCAAATTAGAGACCAACCCATTTGAGAACCACCTCATGAAACTTGAAAAGCACTATAAAATCAGTCTAACAAGAATCTGAAAGAAGTTGCGCAGCATTTTCCCATTGACACCGCATTCCAACATCAAAACCCCAACACTCATGCAAATGCAACCATCAAACACATAGGGGACCGAATCACAATTACAGCGTGATCTAAACTCATTGCCTAATGCATCATTAACATCCAAGAGGATCAAATCGAGGAGAAAATTAATAAATGTAAAGATCCTACCTTGACCTTGAAGAAACTTCAAACTTGAAATGCAAACCACACACCCCGGAAGAATGTGAATCCCTCATGCAGCCTCAAACATTCACCAACACCAAACTTTCAAGCCAATCCCCACAAAATTTCCTCCAAGAAATCTCCCAAATTCATCATTCCCAATTCCTCATGTGTGGTTTGATGAGAGCGAAGGGAGCAAAAATAGACTAAGTGTCCAAAATGGGCTCCAAAGACCAAATATAAACTCACTTTTTTAGTGAGGAATATAATAATGATACAAGCCAATTTAAAACTCAATTATGAAATAAACTCCCAATGGACCCCCATGATTAATCATTTAATTCATGTTATTTCAAACATAATTAAGACGTATTCCACATTCAAATATAGAATACTATTACATATTCACATTAAATAATGGCAATACTCATATGACTGGTGATGCACATACAATCATTACGGGCCAACTCCACATGACAAATGGGTATCCGAAAGCTACCAACTATGGTAGTCGAAGCTCAAAATAATAAAATAATTAAAATAATCAAAATGGCAAAATCAAGGGAATTGCCCTAATCAAGTGGCACAAGTTTAGGCTCAAGATAATTGGCCAGTGTGCTATCTCATGCTAACCACCATCGAGGATGCGGGCACGTTCAGATCTGTGGAGCCAAGTTGTAATGTTTCGTACGCAATACAATCCTCCTCAAACACTAGTTCCACGTACAGTGCGATTTGTACGGCCTCCCAAATCAGAACGTACGGTTGTGACCATATGGTATACTCCCTCAGCCAGTTGGTGTGCAATGACAGGTCAATGGCTTTGACAGTACGGTGAGTGTTGGTTGTACGATGGTATGTGGTGGTATCGGGTCAAAGCACTATGACCGTACGGTTGGTGATGGTCGTACGGGTTGGGCATACAGTAGTGCTGGGTCGTACGGTGAGTGAGTATCCGCCGAGTCCCGCCCCTCAAGCCCTCCAAATGCTTAGATAGTTCGATGTTGCACAGAGAGAGGGTAATGGAATGAATTATTAATATTCCAGACACGAGACTTTATTTTCAGAATGAAAATTTGCACTTGCCAGAAGAAATAATCTGAGGATTCGCACATGCAGAGATAAATTATATTGATAATGATCGCACAACAGATTACACACACTCTGAACAGAAGCAAAATAGGGTGGGGAGAGACTCCCACCGAAACTGCGGATGCCAAATAGGGAGGATCTCTCACCTCCGAAATGGCAGACAAGCTAAACTCCAACTGGAATTCGCACATACAAATGAAAACACCAAATTCGCCATACCTACAACTATGCCAAACTCGGCCTTATAAAGAGCTCTAGGAAGTTTCCCCAAGGGTTACAAGAAGGCTGACAATAGTTTATTATTTTATTAATTTGGGCCCCTTTATTTAATAATTAAATTAATTAATTAAATAAGTCCTTATGATATTATTTAAAATTTAGGACCACTTAATTAATTAACTTAATTAAGTCACTTTATTAAAATTGGGGACATTACAGTCCTCTCGGCCCAATGATTGCTTGCCCTCAAGCAATCCGCAACTATCTGCCATCTGACAGGCTCCGGGATCCCAGACCTTGCACGGATGTTGGTAGTTGTATCCGCTGAAAGCTTGACATCACACCATGACTGCGAGCACCGCCTGCAAATCCCCAATCAGCTTGCTCTGCTCCACTCTGATATAAGCATTGCCCTGCTCAGAGTTGAGGAATAACTCATCAAAATCCAACTTGCTTTCTTCATATAGATGCCACTCACAAGGAGAGATGACAATCATGCACGCCTCATGCCCAACCAAAGGGTAAACTTCATATTCAACCAACTGTAGAGATTGCTCCTATAAGGGATCATTGCTAGAGTTTGCATCTCCATGAAGTTGATCAACCACTGTTGGCTTGACAAAATTCATCCTTGCAGTTGTCATGAAAGTTTAAGTGTTCTCCACTTGAAGGGACAATTGTATCTAGCTTGTCCATATCCTCCTATCGCTGGGGTGAACATGTGAACTTGTCCTCATCTTTCTTTGATTCTGATTGAGTTCCTAATTTAGGATCCAAATCCTCTTTTCTTTTTCTTACATAGTACCTATCAAAGGATTCGGTAGCCTTGATCTCCTCAGGTTCACTTGAGTATTCATCAAAGATTTTGATAACCTCCTCATGCACATGTATACTTTTTCCTATCAAAACTAGATATTCTTGAAATGTCAAAAGATTCTTCCTCTTTTGATATTTGTTATACCACTTGGTGATTTTATTGGCAGCAATTTCATTATCCCTTTCTTCCATTTCTTTAGTCATCCCATGCATTCCACAGGTTGGCAGAATTTTGGCTCTGATACCACTGTAATGTTTCGTACACAATACGGTCCTCCTCAAACATTAGTTCCACGTACGGTGCGATTTGTATGGCCTCCCAAGTCAGAACGTACGGTTGTGACCGTACAATATACTCCCCCAGCCAGTCAGTGTGTGGTGACAGGTCAATGGCTTTGACCGTACGGTGAGTGTTGGTCGTACGATGGTTTGTGGTGGTATCGGGTCAAAGCACTTTTATTGTACGCTTGGTCCTGGTCGTACGGGTTGGGCGTACGGTAGTGCTGGGTCGTACGGTGAGTGAGTATCCGTCGAGTCCCACGCCTCGAGCCCTCCAAATGCTTAGATAGTTCAGTGTTGCATAGAGAGAGGGTAATGGAATGAATTATTAATATTCCAGACACGAGACTTTATTTTCAAAATGAAGATTCGTACTTGCCAGAAAAAATAATCTGAGGATTTCCACATGCAAAGGAAATTATATTGATAATGATCGCACAACAGATTACACAGACTCCGAACAGAAGTAGAATAGGGTGGGGAGAGACTCCCACTGAAACTGTGGATGCCAAGTAGGGAGGATCTCTCACCTCCGAAATGGCAGACAAGCTGAACTCCAACTCGAATTCGCACATACAAATGAAAACACCAAATTCACCATACCTACAACTATGCCAAACTCGGCCTTATAAAGAGCTCCAGGAAGTTTCCCGAAGGGTTACAAGCAAGCTGACAATAGTTTATTAATTTATTAATTTGGGCCCCTTTATTTAATAATTAAATTTAATTAATTAAATAGTCTTTATGATATTATTTAAAATTTAGGACCACTTAATTAATTCACTTAATTAAGTCACTTTATTAAAATTGGGGACACAAGTGGAGTTAATGCCTTGTACCTGTTGTCACTGAAACATTCACACGTCAAGAGTACCTGCTCATCCATATATATAATAATCACATTAACTTAAATCGTTGAAGGGGATGTTAACATCGTATGCATTTTCATATAATCAAATGATATGATATCTCCCTTTCACTTCTGTTGGTTTACAGATTTTGTTCTCTCTAAAATGTGACAATATTGACCCTTAGCCCAGACAAGAGAACAAACTATTCACAACAGTTGGAGAAGTTACCATTGTTTTTGCAACTTTCCTCTGAATTTTGAGAGGTACAACTCCCTCTTATGATATAATTTTAGGTTTTTTGGGGTATGCTTTTAACCAGAAAGCAAGAAAGGTAAGACTTTCAACCGGAAAGCCTTAAAGGAGAAGAAAAATAGGAAGAAATAGCATACAAATAATGGAAGAATTTATTCAACTAATTCTCAACAAATGTCACTGTTATTCAATATTTATTCAAAGATAAACACTATACAACAATGAACAATAGAGGAATCAAGAAGATCTTTTAATAACTCACAGTACGGAAATCCAAACAAAAAGCACCCACATAAGAATGCAAATTTATCCTTTGTAGCACAAAGTCTAGTCACATCAGATAAACTTTTCAAAAACTTCCTTGAGATTAAATTAACTAAAATCAATTTTTTCAGAAAACAACACAAAGTCTGCTTTCCCAAAAGCCTCTCCCCTAAATTTACTTTCTAACCCTTTTTATAACTAAAATCCATTTGTTTCTAAGTAACGGTTTCTAGGAGGGTAACGGTCTTGAAAATGATTGTTTCAAAGATTACCCTAGATAAAGCAGAACCAACCATAGAGTATTATTAACATCAAACCCATACCATAAATAATCCTAATTCTCTATTCTTTCAAGTATTGGATTTTTGCCTACAATTTGATTTTCGATCATCTTGGCCTTTTCTTCCTCTTCAATCAAAACCCAGAGAACTGTTCCAAATTCTTCTTCATCTTGTATCCATTCTCAAGCAAAATCAGTCAAACTAAAAAGGATGTCCTCCTGCATGTCTTCAACATCAGGCTGTATCACTGGAGTCCTCCCTTTGAGCACAATCTTCCTTTGTGATTTGAAGAGTTAATTACCAGGGTTTCTTCTCACAACTATTTCTTCTTGTAATCGTTGTTTGTCATTTTCGGCTTGCTTCGCAATTTTACCTAATAAAGCAATTGTCTTTCTGTATCCTACAAAATCGGTATATTGTTTCCATGTAAGGGCATGCAACCCTTGGATAATATTCCCTTGCTTGCTTTCCGGCCAATTTAGGTCAGGATCAACAACCAGCAACTGATCATCACAAGGCAAAACCATTATGGCAAAGGAAACTCATAATAACATGCATTACTTAGACTAGCTTCGAAGAATGGTTTATTAAATTTCATCTGCAAAAGGTGACAATAGAAAATACTATGACTCATGCTGCCACCTTTACATGCCCTCAGCCGTTTAATCAACCATTAATGAGGGTACTTGGAAATCTTTATTTGATTTGTCCCTTGGGAGTCGTGAAATACATATGATAACCAGTTGACCTAGGAGCTTACGGAGCATGAAAAAAAAGATTTTAAATTCTTCAATACCTGACATCGGTCTATAAGGTAGTATCCGCCATCGGGAAGAAACGGGAATTTCAAACAGTGCAGATTTTTTATTGTTGCCCGATCACCCGATAGACGAAGGCTCTTCCTTTGGAATTGCGGTATCGGATCAAACTAGAACACAAGAATTTTGAAATCTGGTTCCGAGGTATTAAGGTTTTACCGATCAAGGTGCAACCCATAAAACAAAGGTGGGCATTTTTTGAATTTAAAAAAAAAAATGAAAGGGTGCTAACAACTTCTAATTATCAAATTAACTCCATAATAATAATTTCATCTACTTTGCATTAAATGACATCATCAATATCATACCTCCACATCTATGAGCATATATACATATATAACCCCAAATGGGGTCAACATCAGAACATCATTAGTAACATGATATCTCATCAAATCAAAATAACATAAAATATGATCCATTACTTTTAATCAACTAATCTAGTTAGCATCACTTATCTCATTCTAATAATTACTCAAATCAACATTTCACATAAGATAATACCAAATCATGAAATAGGTCTATCTCAATCATCAAAACACATTAGGTCTAGCTCATGCCATAGCAACCACCCAAAGAGTCAAGTACCCAAATCAATCATGCAATGGTTCTCACAACCAAGCACAAGAATAAAGAACACATCCCAATGCAACAGCATAATCAAGTCACCACAAAGCAATACAACACATCATTGGTCTAGAATGATCACGGACATATATCAAAATTGAGCATAAGATAAACAATCAAAATCACATATATCGCAACAATGAAAGGTCTTGTTGTGACGTTTTCACACATCCCCTTACTTTTTGAGGCCCTCTCGGTCTTTTGGTTTTGGTTTTTGGGTCTTTTCGCAGTCGTTTCATCAGTCCTCTGAGTTTGCGAGGGGTTAAATTTGATCAAGTCTATAGCTCGTTTGAGCAAATTTGGCTAAGTATGGGGCCTGTTTTGTCAGTTTTAAGGTTTTGCCCTTCAGGCCTAGATTTAAGGGTTTTTTTGTAGGTTTTTTGAAAAACTAAATGTTGCATTAGAATCAGGACCCTTTAAGGAACCTGCACATGAAATTTGAGTGAATTCTGAGCAATTTTCTATTTTCAGAAAGTTTCTATTTTTTAGGGATTTCACTGCCTCTCGGATTCTCTTCGTTTTACCAAAATTAAACTTACTAATTTTAGTAAGTTTCTCTTTATAGCGTCTCTGCGTCCTTTTTGTGCTAACTTTGACATTTTGAAACACTTTCTATTTTTGGAAAGTCTATCTTGGCAGGTTCCTCACAAGAAGACATTGAAGACTGAGCATTCCTGAACATTTCTAAATCTAGAAAAGTCAAAAAGCAGGCTAAATTGATAAAAAAATGCTTAAGTGAGAGCATCCATTCCAGAAGTGGAAAGCATGGAAAATCTTCTAAGTCTAGCAAAAATCCACTTCAATTCTCCAAAATGGCATCCTGATTTGGAAATATTCAAAACTGACCAAGTCTAGAGAAAGCCAAGTCAAATTCCTTCATGCAGTGGAAAAAGCACTTAGGGAGAGTGATGGGCATTGAAATGAGGAAGTCAGGGAAAATTGGAAAATCTTGAAATTCCACCCCCCAGGTGAAATGGCGCCCAAGTCAGGAGTTGGGCGCCAAATTAAGTGTGCCTTAGAGAATTCACAAAGCTGCAAAATTCCTTCATTGAGTGATTCTAGCGCCCAAGTGGAGTAATAGGACACCAAAGTGGGTTGCTCATGGAAAGTTGACAAAATGCCAAATTCCTTGGCTGTATTGTCCCCATCCTAGTCAGGGACTTGGGATTGAGGAGTTAGCTTATTTTTGGACCTCCCCATCCTAGTCAGGGACTTGGGATTGAGGAGTTAGCTTATTTTTGGACCCTTGTAGGCTAACAAAGTATGGATAAAGGGGTCAGTAATGCAGTATCTTGAGGAGTGGTATGTGTATTTGTTCTAGTTCAGTGTTGAGTTCAGTTGTGGTCTTCGTTTCATCAGTTTCTGACACTTTATGAGGATTTCTTATTTTTTAGGGAAAAATTGCTAAAAATAGACATGGTCCTATTTTCATTGGCATGGCAAATTGTGACCCTACCTTCTGACAGATTCAGTTTCCGAGCAATAATGAGAGAGATCTGAATTTTTTAGTGGTTCCATGGGCAATTAATATTTTAATGAAATATTAATATAAAATCATAAAGTGCATCACTTAAATTTATTTAAGTGAAGATTTATTATCTCCTAAGCTAGGTGTGGTTTTTAGGGTTAAGTTGGGAACCCTACAAGCAAGTTATTATTTTTAAATCCCTAATTGCCAAAAATTGCACCTTTTGGGTATTTAGGCACCCAAGATGGAGATTCTTGATATTGAGCATTTGACATTTGACATTTTCTCCTGAGCACTTGGCTATGGCGGCTAGGGTTTGGACCAGTTTTGGAGAGCGTGCATTCTTCAGAATTCAATAGCTTTGAGATTGTGAAAGATCAATCGAATTGTTGCAGCTTGGTTGGCTTCATTCAGAAGTCAAATTGAATTGAATTGGGGCGGATTTGGCTTCTTACAAGGCAGATTTGTTGTAGGGTTTCCCTATTTACTGTTTTGTTGTTGATTCTTTTGTGGTTTGGAGGCTCCTTTTCCCAAACACATAGCTTGCTCATTTATTGGCACCATCTTTCACTGTTTGGGTGTCCTAGTATTTAAATAAGAGCAGATCTGAATTGTTCCAGAACAAAAATCAGAACTTTGTAAGTTACTGATTTATTGTTTCTTTTCAATAAATTGGCTAAGGACCTACGGGTATGCTTCTAAATTCTCCAATTCATTATTTCAGTTGATTAAATTCATGTATTATTCAATTTGTGTGCAAATTAAAGAAACCATCTTCTGCAACTTCTGTTTATTTCTGAAAGACCATCTTAATAATTAAAAATTACAAAGAAGATCTACAAATTACAGCAGGTTGAAGAGTTGAACCAGCAAGGGTTCATCACAGTGGTATCAGAGCTTTGATCTTGCCTTCCTAGAGGGTTAGAATTTTTTTTTATGCATCAACAATAGACTAGGCCTCACAGGTATTACACACGCAGGAGACCTGATTTACAGGGTGATTCTAATCAAACTGAAGAAATACCCTTGGAAATTATGAGGGACATGAATGATGATGAGCCATGATGAGAGGCTGTGAACAATGAGGGCCAAGATGCTGGAGTTATTATGAGGGGTTTAATAACAGGGCAGTGACAAGTGGCAAATGTGTTGCAGCAATTGACTACAGCCATACAACATATCACTGTACCAAGGGGGCATAATCAGAACCAGGAGGAAAATGGTAGTGTTGCTGGTCGCCCAAGGGCAAGAATGACTCCCACACACACCTATGATAGGCCTACACGCCCAACGTTTGTTAGAAATGAACCTGAAGAAGAGGACGTGGTTGAGGAGGAACATGAGGATTAGCAAGTTGGATACCTTCCTGAATCTACGTCCTATGTCAGAAGAAGATGCTATTAAGTTTGCAACTTTGCATTTGGATGGGGTAGCCCATGATTGGTGGCACCATGGGATGGTGACTTTGCATCATGACCTTATTAGTACATACCAAGAATTTATTGACAAATTGGTTGAGCGTTTTGATAAAAGAGATCCAGAGTTGTATTTCAGGGACTTAGCTCAGCTGAAACAAATGGGCAGCTTGGAATCTTATATTAGTGAATTTCATAAGCTTTCAGTTATGGTAACTAACATTTCAGAGAGAAGACTGGTCATTCTTTTTGTTGAAAGTCTTTATGAGCCTATGAAAGGTTGGAAAAAGGCTTTTGATCCCCCTACCTTGGAAGAAGCCATGAGGAAGGCACGTAGCATGGAACTTACCGCTCCTCATAGTAAGTTCACTCCTAACAACTCAAAACCATCCTCATCATTTAATGACAGCAAGTATGATCAAAAGAAATCAGAAAATGCAGACCAAGGGAAGAAGTTTACAACGCCTTTGGGTAGGGAAACACTCAATGATTTTCGTAGGAGGCTATGTTTTCATTGTAAGGGTCCTTATGATCAAAATCATGACTGTCCCCTCAAGCCTAAGGGTCAAAATAGGAATATGGAGTGGTTTTATGAGGGAGAAAACATGACTGATAACACCGACCAGCAAGCTGATCAAAATGACTCCGAGACTGAAAATTTAGAAAAGGAGGTTGAAAATGAAGGAGAATTCAATCTATGGGAAGCTCATATGTCTAGCATGCAAGGAGAAGGTTCTTTTAGGTTGCGTGGACTCTTGGCTGGTCAAAGAGTCATTTCTCTACTTGACACAAGTGCAACTCATAATTTCATAGATGCACGGTTGGTGGAGAAGCGTGGGATTCAAACTCAAGAGTTTGAAACCATAAGGGTGAAAGTTGTTGATGGTAATGTGCTGACTTGTGATAGAATGATTTCAGACTTACCCATGAAACTCAATAATTATGAATTCAAAGCTGAATTTTATGTGGTTAACATGGGAAATACGAATGTGGTTCTTGGCATGATGTGGCTTCATGACATAGGTGAATTTACACTCAACCTCAGAGATATGGAGATGAAATTCAAGGTTGATGGGACTAATCATGTTCTTAAAGCTATCAAAGCCAGCAACTTGAAATTAATCACTCTTAAAAGAATGGAGAGACTTGTCAAGCATGACATGGTGGATTGGGCAGCAGAGTGTAAACTCATGCCTACTTACGAGGAGCAGCATAAAACACCTTATCATTCAGATATTCAGGAGCTTAGAGTTAAGCATACAAAGTGTAAAGCGGAAAAATCGAACCCTAGTTGTTCTCCCCTCCCCAACTCCAAGGAGAGAGAAGGGAGATTCACTAGGGTTGATAGTTTTCACTTAGGAGAGACTTTACATTCAAAAGAGGGGTTGAAACCCACAAGATCCAATCCCACACAATGCAAGATTGGATTCTAAATGAGTTTCAAGGGTTAAGACATCAAGGATACCCTCTTTTGTAAAGAATGTAGATAGAAAGATTGAACTAGGAATGCATGTAAAGCAAGAAAGATTCGCTTATAAACAGAGATAGGGATATGGGATGAAGCTGTGGATCTGGAATTAGCAGTAAAATGTCGAGACGGTGCTGTTCTACAAATTTGAGCGAAAGTTGACGGGACGATGGCGCCCAGCGTGCACACGGTCCTCCGAAAAATCCGCGAAATGAAGGGGGATCTGTTCGTCTCTGCACAAGGATTCCAGATCTTCAATTACAGCCGCATACCTGCAACCTACACACAGAAAAGAGAGGACGATTGGGGGGTTAGGGATGAGGGGTTTGCCTTTAGGTCAAACCCCGGTTTTGGAATTAACCAAGAAATGAGAATGCTGTAAATGTAAATGTTTGTAATGTAAACAAGTACTGATACCTTGTTGTAAGAATGTTTGTATTCTTACATGCGAAGGTGTAATGTATGTAGTATGTTGTATGTTGTATGTGATCTCCTCTTCAATGGTTGAATCCTTGTCTTGAATGCAACACCTAGCCTTGAATGGAGACTTAGAATGCTCAATTGCTTGAAGGAATGCTTGAATGCTTGAATGTTTGAATATCGCTTTCGCCTCTTGCTCTCGCCTATTTCCTTTTTTTTTTCAACCCCCTCAAATGGGAGAGGAAATGTAGTTTATATACTTGTCAATTAGGGTTGATAGACTGATTTTCCCAACCTTAGGCCGACCAGGAAACATTATTTTCCAATTTGCAAACTTAAAGACCCGAAGCCCCATAAGAGACCGGGCCCAAAATAGGGCCAGGGACCAGGGACCAGGGACCAGGGACCAGGGCGCTGGGCGCCATGGTCCCACCTCCCGGGACAGCAGGGTGCAAGGAGGATCAGGCTAGGGTGCTGAAAAATGCAGTTTTTGATGTCATGAACAAGTTTCGGGGTCTCCATTCAGGTTCAACATTGCGCCGCCATCGTGAAGACCCAAATGCAGTCGAAATTGCAAGTGTCACAATTTTAGGACGCTACACAAAGGTGTTTAGTGACATACCTCTTGGTAGGCCTCCTGATAGAGGCATAGAACACATTATTAAGCTTGACGAGGGCACCAAACCCATTATGATTACACCTTACCGGCACCCCAAACAGTTGAAAGATGAAATTGAGAAAACTATCAAAGAACTTCTAGCAATGGGACACATAAGGCCGAGTAAATCTTCTTTCGCTTCATTAGTTGTTTTGGTGAAGAAGAAAGATAGTACACTCAAAATGTGCATTGATTACTCTCAAGAAGAGTGGGGTTGAGAAGTTGAAGCCATGATTCTATTGTAATGTCCCCTTTCTAGGTGACAGGAGAAGAGTAGTGGGATGGTCTATTTTTTGGATCTCATAGGCTGGCAGTGGTGGATAGAGACTCATGCAGGGTATTCAGTATCCGGAGTTGGCATTTCAAACAGTTTGAGGGCCATTGGGAGCAGTTCCTTGATTTTAGGGAGATTCCCTATTTTTTAGGAGGTTGTGGCAGTTCCCATATTGGAGGTTCCACGGGACCATGTCATGGTTTCAGTTTCAGGGAGTTTGGGTGTGTTTCCTAGTTTCTAGGAGCATCCCTAGATTTTAGGGATGGGACTTCCAGTTAGCTCAGCTTTTCCGGCATCGGTCACAGATAGGTGACAAAGTTATATTCATGATTGTTTGGTCATTTTGGGCTATTATTGGATATTTGGAGATATTTTAATATATTTAAATATTTCCTAAGTTAGCAATTAAATAAATTAAAATAAGGCTATGTATTTAGTCATTTCGGAGTAATAAGGGGTTTCTGGCTTCATCTGGGTTGATATGCCTATGTGTTATAGGTCGTTGGAAAGGTCTTGAACTTTGTTACATGATTCTCACCTTCGGGAGTCTTTTTGGATGCCTGAAGCTATTTATTTGCAATTTAGTGTTATTTTCCTATAGTTGACGCCATAATTAGAAAATAACACTCTTTTCATAATGCGCAAACTTTACTCCCTTTTAGGGTTTGGCTTGGAAAGGAAAGGAGATATAAGGAGATGAAGACCAAATTGTTCATTATCTTTTTACACAATCAACTTATTTTGCGAATTAGCTCTGAGTGGGCGATTCTTCATCTGGGACGCAAAGCCCAAGATCTGGACTGGCTGGGATGTAGCCCTCAGCAGTTATTGGCATTGGATTCTTCAAGCAGAGTGCATTGTTGACAGAGATTGAGTACGCCATTCTTCATTGTGGATTCAGGTTGCAGAGTAAGGGTTTCAGCATGGCAGCTTGATTCTTCAGCTTGGGCGTGATCCTTGCAGCCTTAGGGCCGCCATTTGCAACAAGTACATCCCACATGGAATGTAAGGAATGCATGTATTCAGCCTTAGAGGTATTCTTGATTCATGATCACTATTCACCTTTCAGTTTGGCATCATTGTTGGATGTAAGTTCCTTGGATCTGCATTGGAATTATTATTTGGTTTTACAAATCAGAAATCTGTCTGGTACAGCTTGTAGCAATTCTGAATTTGGCTGTATGTTCTTATTTATTTTCAGTCTCCTTTCATGTTTACTGTTCATTATTCATTACTTGTTTGAAAACTATCAAAAAACACAAAAAGAAACAAACCTAATGCAACTTCTGTCTATTCTCTAAAACCATCAAAGGAATCACAGGAAGATATAGTTTATTAATTTAAAAACTACAGTAGATCAACAAGGGGATCCATCAGGGATCTTTCATCTATGGACCTTTTAGAGTCAGCAGAAGGGTTGGAGAAGTGGCGTATGAGTTGGAATTGCCAGCAAGCAGTAGGATCCATAATGTATTTCATGTGTCTCGCCTTAAGAAGGCTCTGGGACATAATGTTGTTGCTTCAGCTGAGTTACCTCCGCTTGATGAGGAGGGTGAGTGGGTTTTGGTTCCTGAAGCTATCCTTCAATTCAGGGAGTGGTCTTTGAGGAGAAGAGTGATCAGGGAGTACTTGATCAAATGGAAGAACCTACCAACAGAGGATGCTACATGGGAAAATGAGGAGATTTTACTGCATCCAGCCTTATAGTTGCTTGAGGACAAGCAATTTTGGGGAGGGCGGACTGTAATGTCCTCTTCTCATTGATGACCTTCTAGTGGTCCATTAGCCTATCCCTGAGACCCGTAGGCTAGGTGGAATGAAGAATGAGGAGTCCACAATTGATGAAACAAGGACTTACTATTTTTAGTAAGTCAAGGAATGGCTATTCTGGTGATACTATTGTACTGAGCTCTCCATGCTCTGTCTCTGAGTGCGAAGATCATGCTTTTCGGAGCATTAGTTCTTGACTTACTATTTTTAGTGACAATGTGGCATAATTCTATTTTTGGTAGTGGACAGGGTCCTGATTCTGCGGCAGTACAGTGGTCTTCTTGGCTCAGTTTCATCCTGGTTGTGATAATAATCAGTACGGGAGTCTTATGTGACATGATTAAATATTATTTCCTTATCCTAAGGTTTAATATTTAATTAATCTGATTATTGGTTGCTGATTATTGAATTTGGGATTAATGTCTATTTTTTCCTAAGTATTTGGCAAATTTAATGTTAAATAAAGAGATGTCAAAATTAGTGGAGGAGATATTATTTTATGACTTATCTCTAATGTGCCAAGTGAAGTTTGTGGGCCCATGCCCTTTTGGCGTGAGGGTTGTGTTGAGGATATGGCACCACTCTTGGGGTCCACGTAGAGTGGAATGAAAGGCAAATGAGAGAAGTGAATTTGAGGGAATTTGCATTTGGATTTGAGGGTGTGAAGTTATAAATATGAGACTTGGGCTCCCATTTGCATCATCTTGAAAAAATTGTAATGTTATGCTGCCGGTTTGGCGACAGAACCCAAGGCTTCGGAGTGCGTCTCCCTAGTGCTTCCCGGTTTCGTACTTGAAATACAATACCTAGTTGTGTGTTGTATTCTTCTACATTTTCAGAGCTTGCCATAGACATTTTTGGTGTTGGAGTGATTCTGGAGACTTGTTGGTTTGCCTGTGGCTGAAGTACCTTTTCATTCATATCTCTCTGTTGGAGCGACGGACGATTATGGGTATCATCTCCTTCTTTCTTCCCAGCATTGGCGATAAACTTTGTGAGTTTACAGCTTGTTTGATTGAGTTTTGAATTTATTATGCAAAATCGAAATTCCTAGGTATGGCATGGATTTTTGTTTTTGCATTGGGATGCGTGCAAAATAAATAAGGGGTTGTTTGAGTAGTAGTTTTGATTGGTTGCTGTTGTGAGTGATATATTGTGGGTTTGGGACTGGTTTGAATTGATTCGGATGTATAATGAGGGAGTTATAAGCATTTTGGCATTTCCATAGGCTGCTGATTTGTAATTTCAACCTGCAGATTGGTTGTAACAGAAATTTATGTTCTTATTGTGGAAATCTGCATTACTCTCCTCTCATCTCTATTATTGTAAGGTTAGGTAGTAGTACTACTAACCAGTTCTATTTTTGTAACTCTCATCCCACTGAATAAGTGGAAGAGGCTGGCTTGCCGCCTAATATTCAACAACTTTGTAATTTTCAGTCCTCCCATTGAATAAGTGGTCGAGTGATAGCTTGTGTAATGGTTCTCCCACTGCATAAGCGGTCGAGTTGAGGTTATTATGTAATTGCAGTCCTCCCACTGAAATATTGTGGTTGAGTGATTCTTATTTTGTGTATCTCACTTGGCTGGTTTACTGCCAAGTTTCCTTGTTCTCTTGCTGGATAAGCGGAAGGGGTTGGCTTGCCGCCCAAGCATTGCATTATGTTTTCAGTTTTATTATGCTAATTATCCCCTCAACACCATATGCTCTCACCTTCCCACATTGGGCACTTGGTGATCAGAAAGTGGAAGGGTTATTTTTCAGTATGGTTTCAGTTTATGATTTCTAACCTTAACGGGTTAATTCTTGTTGATGTTATTGTTGGCCTTAAAAAACCAAAAATTAAATTACTGGGATACTACAAAGCAATTGATGACTACATGTCCAGTTCTTGCTTTACTCGATTTCACTAGACCTTTTGAGCTTCATTGTGACGCATGTGGAGAGGGTATTGGTGCAGTAATTATGCAGGATCGTCATCCTATAGCTTATGAGAGCAAAAAGCTTCGGAGTCCGAAGAGGAGCTATAGTATTTATGATAAGGAAATGTTGGCCATCATGCATGCAATGGCCAAATTCAGGTAATATTTAGTTGGCAACAAGTTTTGTGTCAAAACTGATCATAATAGTTTGAAGCATTTTCTTGGACAGCGGGATCTAAATGAGCGTCAACAAAAGTGGGTCAGCAAGTTGCAGTCTTATGATTTTGACATCTCCTATGTCAAAGGGACTCAGAACGTTGTTGCTAATGCTTTATCTCACCGCCCCCAATTGAGCTCCATTGCAGCTGTGTACAAAGATTGGAAACACTTGATTATAGCAGAGTATGCCAAGAATCTATGGGCATCTAGTATTATTGATGGAACAATACAGGACATTTGGTACTCTCTTGTGGATGACCTCATCATTTAGAAAGAGAGGATATTTTTAGTTCCAGGTTCTGAGGTGAAATGCATAGTATTGAGGACTTCCCATGATTCACTTATGGCTGGACATCCTGGGTACTTTAAGACCTATAGGCAGGTACGTGAGAGATTCTCTTGGAAGGGTCTCAAGTCTGATGTTCTTCAGTACGTCAGAGAGTGTTCTGTTTGCCAACAGAACAAGCAAGAGCACAACTTCCCTGCAGGGTTTTTTCAACCACTCCCTACTCCTAACAGGAAGTGGGAATGCGTGTCTATGGAATTTATTACGGGCTTGCCTAAAGCCCAAGGGAGAGACAACATATATGTGGTGGTTGATCAATTGACTAAGTATGCACATTTTTTCCGATCACGACTACTTATTCCGCTGGTCAGGTGGCTGATCTTTTCTTTCGTGAGGTATTTAGATTGCACGGTTTACCTCGGAGTATTGTCAGTGATAGGGACAACAGATTTATGGGTCACTTCTGGCAGGAGTTATTCAGACTTTGCGGGGCAGAGCTCACTCCGAGTACCAATTACCACCCCCAGATTGATGGACAGATAGAGATTGTCAACAAGTAGGTGGAGGGATACCTACAGAACTACATCTCAGGGCAGCAGAAGGCTTGGGTGAAGTGGTTACATTTGTGCGAGTATTGTTACAATTCCACTAACCACATGACTATTCAGATGACACCTTTCAGAGCTTTGTATGGATATGATGCTCCTAGTTTTCTGGATTTATTGATGAGCGATTGCCGAGTACCGAGTGTTGGGAATCTGCTACAAGAGAACCAAGATATTATGAGAGCACTTCATGATAATATTTAGAAGGCTCAGGATCAGCAAAAGCAATATGCTGATCAAAGGAGGGTTGAGCGATCTTTTGAGATCAAGGATATGGTGTATTTGATGCTACAGCCCTACAGACAGTCCTCTCTTAGAAAGAAGGGCTCAGAGAAACTCAAGCCACGTTACTATGATCCTTTTAGGATTTCAAGGCGAGTTGGCCAGGTGGCTTATGAGTTAGATTTACCGGCTGATAGTAAAGTTCATAATGTGTTCCATGTGTCACGCCTTAAGAAGGCATTGGGACAACAGATAGTTCCTTCTGCAGTTCTACCAATCTTAGATGATGAGGGGAAGTTAATGCTAGTACTTGAGGCCATTCTGGAGTTTAGAGAGCATCATTTGCGGAGAAGTGTCATCAGGGAACTTTTTATTAAATGGAAGGATCTGCCGATAGAGGATGCTACTTGGGAGTGTGATAGCATTTTACAGCATCTAGCATTGAGTTTGCTTGAGGACAAGCAAATTTTGGGAAGGCGGACTGTAATATCCCCATCCTAGTCAGGGACTTGGGATTGAGGAGTTAGCTTATTTTTGGACCCTTGCAGGCTAATAAAGTATGAATAAAGGGGTCATTAATGCAGTATCTTGAGGAGTGGTCTGTCTATTTGTTCTAGTTTAGTGTTCAATTCAGTTCTGGTCTCCGTTTCATCAGTTTCTGACACTTTATGAGGATTTACTATTTTTTAGGAAAAATTCCTAAAAATAGACATGGTCCTATTTTCATTGGCATGGCGAACTGTGACCCTAGCTTCTGACAGATTCAGTTTCCGAGCAATAATGAGAGAGATGAATTTTTTAGTGGTTCCATAGGCAATTAATATTTTAATGAAATATTAATATAAAATCATAAAGTGCGTCACTTAAATTTATTTAAGTGAAGATTTATTATCTCCTAAGCTAGGCGTGGCTTTTAGGGTTAAGTTGGGAACCCTAAAAGCAAGTTATTATTTTTAAATCCCTAATTGCCAAAAATCGCACCTTTTGGGTATTTAGGCACCCAAGATGGAAATTAAACCTCGTCCTTGATATTGAGCATTTGACATTTTCTCTTGAGCACTTGGCTATGACGGCTAGGGTTTGGACCAGTTTTGGAGAACATGCATTTTTCATAATTCAGTAGCTTTGAGATTGTGAAAGATTAATCGAATTGTTGCAGCTTGGTTGGCTTCATTCAGAAGTCGAAATGAATTGAATTGGGGTAGATTTGGCTTCTTACAAGGCATATTTGTTGTAGGGTTTTCCTATTTACTGTTTTGTTGTTGATTCTTCTGTGGTTTGGAGGCTCCTTTTCCCAAACACACAACTTGCTCATTTATTGGCACCATCTTTCACTGTTTGGGTGTCCTAGTATTTAAATAAGAGCAGATCTGAATTGTTCCAGAATAAAAATCAGAACTTTGTAAGTTGCTGATTTATTCTTTCTTTTCAATAAATTGGCTAAGGACCTATGGGTATGCTTCTAAATTCTCCAATTCATTGTTTCAGTTGATTAAACTCATGTATTATTCAATATGTGTGCAAATTAAAGAAACCCTCTTCTGCAACTTCTGTCTATTTATGAAAGACCATCTTAATAATTAAAAATTACAAAGAAGATCTACAAATTACAGCAGGTTGAAGAGTTGAACTAGCAAGGGTTCATCACATTGGCATAGGTGAAAATAGTGCCCAAGTCTTGGATAGGGTGCCAAAATGGATAAGGTATGGAAGATCCAAGAGTAATGGAATTCCTTTAACATAGAAAAATGGCGCCCATGTCCTAAGGAGGGTGCCAAATTGAGGTGGTTAAGGAAAAGTGCAAAACATGAAATTTCCCCCTCTACATGGAATTAGCACCCATGCACAGGGAAGGGCGTTGAATCAAGGTGGTCAAGGAAAACTTACAAAAAGCTAAATTCCTTGCCAAGGAAAAGTCTTCAAGGTCAAGTTTCCTCCATGACGTACAAATAGCGCCCAAGTGGAGTAGAATGGTGCCAAAACCAAAGAAGCGTGGAAAATCACACAAATGCATAATTCACAAGGGTGATTTAGCGCCCATACACATTGAAGGGTGCCAAAATGGGTTTTCCAGGGATAGACTTGAAAAGTTGAAATTCTTCCAAGATATGATTTCCACGCCCAAGTCAAAAGAAGATGAAAATTTTCCAAGGCAAAGAAAACTAAGGAGCAAGGAAGAAATTGGGAGAAGGAGAATCCCCTCAGGGAAGAATTCAAAATTCCCCTCCTAGGCATGGAAATTCACCAAAGATTAAAGAAATTTCAAGACAAGAAGAAAAATTGGCCAAGTGAGAGAAGTTTTCTGTAACCTGAATCCCGAAGCTAAAAATGGAAAAATTCCTTAAAAATAGGAAAGGTGAAAATTTGGCTAAGTGTTGGAAATTCCTTCCTTCGTGGCAGAATTCCAGGAAAGGTAAAAATATGACAGTGTTGGAAATTCCTTCCTTCAAGATGGAATTCCAAGCACGGAAGAAATCACACCCAAAGATGAATTGAAGATAAAATTTCCAAGGCAAGGAAGGAATCAAGGATGAACTGAACAAGAAATTTCACCTCGAGAAAAATTTTGAAAATCCATTTTCGGGCATCAAAAATCATCCGAATTTGAAAATGATGATAGATTTAGATTCGTGAGATAATTTTCTCTCTCCTAGACCCTGGAAACCTAATATGAAAATTTTCCTAAAAAATAGGAAATGTGCAAAATTGATGAAAAAGCTTCCCTAGAACAAGGCAAATTCGAAATTTCAAGAAAATTCTTCATGGATTAAGTTTTCTCTCTCCAGGGATTTTCTCTCTCTAAGGATTTCTCGCTAAGTGGTAGCTAGGTCAATGCATGCCGAATTGACGGAGCACCTCTTTGCATGTAGCCGCCACATTTATGACATTGTGACATTATTTTTGCATGTCGCAGTCACGTTCAGGAGATGATGGTGCATTTATGGCATCATGGGCGATTTTGCATGGAGGCATATTTATTATATTTATGATTTATTGGGCGATCTTGATGGATGATGGTGCATTCAATGCACAATGGACACCATTTTTGGCAGGAATGAAATCAATTGTATATGGGCATAATGGGCATTTATTGTTGATTCCCACCTTGTTGCATCATGTGTGGAGAATATTTTAGGGAAAACCCTAATTAAGGTTTGCATGTTGCCAAGGCTTGGAGCCTATATAAAGGGGGTGACCCCTTCATTTGTAAAGGGAGGGAGATTTGTATGAAATTGTTGAGATAAGTTTTTGAGATAATAACAGTGAAACATTGTTCTCTGATGGTGTCCACTTAAGTTGTTTTTCAAAACTTGCATGGTTTCACCTTCCTCACTTAGAGTGGAAGTAGTATAGTGCTTTGATTTCAATGGAGAATGTAATGGTGTTTGATGAGTTTCCATGGTTCATACTTTTTGCATCTTGTTGATTATAAGTTGTAGTGTAAAGTTAGCCTGAACCCCCAAATTTGTGCTAAGTTCAATTGTTAATAGTTATTTGGATTGCGTCGTGTTGGGTATTCAAATGTACTTTCTCAATGGGAAAATCCTTCAACATCCTCAAAAGATTGCATCGGTTCTTGCAGAGTTGTAGTTTAACTTGGCAAAGCAGAGCTTTGATTTATTTGGAATTTGTCCACTAAGGCATTATCTATTGATATCACTGCCCTTAGGAGTAGATTTAGATCTTTCTAAACCCTTTCCCTTTTAGTTTTGGTTAATTTCAGCTTAGTTCATCCATAGCAAAAGCATCACAAAATTGCTATATCCGATGATGAAGTTCTAGGCCACAGCAAAGAAGTGAAAGAACAATCCAAATGTAAGTCCCCTTGGATTACCACCAATCACATCCGCCAACTAAGTCACGTCTGTAGCATAAAGGGACCTTGGAGTCGATTGTTTGAACTTACTGCAATCTTAGCACACAATCGCACTTTGATCAAGAGAGAGTGAAGTGATCGTTGGGCAACTTTATTATGTGTTCGACCCTGTCATAAAAACCACGTCAACAGGGCCAAAGAAAGATCAAGCACCACAAAATGATCCACTGTAATGTCCACTTCTCAATGATGTGCTTCCAGTGGTCCATTGGCCTATTCCGAAGAATTAGGGTTTCCAATGCTGGTGAAGCGAGAACTTATTATTTTTAGTAAGTTAGGGTTTGGCTGTTTGGATGATGTTGTCTTACTGAGCGTTCCAAGCTCTTTCTCTGGGTGTGAAGATCATGCTTTTCGGAGGAGTAATTCATGACTTACTATTTTTAGTAAGTGGTAGTATGGAGCATTTCTATTTTTGGCAGTGGACAGGGTCCTGATCCTGCAACAATTCAGTGGTCTTCTTTGCTCAGCTTCATCCTGGTTTATCTTGATAATCAATATTAGAGTCATAAGTGATTTAATTAAATATTATTTCCTTATCCTAAGGTTTAATATTTGAATATTTGTATTTATAGATTAAATGTATTGGGGATGACTTAGGGAAAAATAATTATCTGATATCAATGTGTTATTTTCCTAAGTCAATGGTGTTATTTTTGGTGGCGATTAGGGATAATTAAACATCTCATGTTATATTATTTTATGTTGCAAAATTGTCACCAAGGGGTAAAGTTTGAACTTTGCCTAGGAAGAAGGGAAGTGGGCGCCATGTTGAGTGGAGACATGACTTGAAACGAAATGCAAATGGGAAAGGTGAATTTGGGCATATTTGTGAGCATTTGCATTTGAATTTGGGGAGCATGAAGTTGTAAATATGAGCCTTGGGTTCTGTTGACGTGTATTTTGTACACAATCATACACAGAATAAAATACCCAAAGGCATCTTATCCTCTCTTGAATAAAGTCGCTAACTGCTGAAGATATCGCAAGAAGGATCAGTTAGAATGACTCCAATGTTCTTTTTAGTAGGGTCTCTACGTGTGGAGAAGCACCAGTGGTCGTTGTGATTTGCTGTGTCCTCAAGGGGCCTTACGTTGCCGAAGATTTTGCTAAACTAAACAAAACAAGCTTTTCAAAAAATATCAAAAGGATAGGGTTTGCAAGAGGTCTAATCTAATCTAACCCTAAGAATGACTTCATGTGGACAATACTTGGTGAGATTCAACCAACTTCAACATTGCCATAAATTAACAACTCAATTGAAATTGATGCGATCTTCTAAGGTAACAAATGATTTTCAACACATCAAAGATCAAAGACACTACCACGAAGGTACATATCCAAGATACAATAACGATTGAAGATTTGAGTGATTCAAATATCTCCAGTCGACCACGCAAGGCGTTCCTACAATCAGCAAGAAGCTAGTGGTTTGGAAAGCGAATCCTACCAAGGATCAAGTCCAACACTTTGTCCTTCGAATTAACACACTACTTTGATTGAGAATGTTTCAAGAAAAATGAACAACCATGAAGATAACCAAGAGAATTGCAACAAAACACCATAACTTCAATATTTCATTGATTCCAAAGTCATCATGTACAACAATTGTTTGAATTCTTTCCTCAAAACTCAATCTTGCTACAAAAGTAAATTGCTTCTAAACTCTAATCTCTCTAATACATCAATAATCTAATCTTCTTCTCACATCTAATTATGAAAATGAAATGAAATGAGGGTATAAATAGCATCCTCAATTACAATGAATGGTCCAGATCAAAAGCAGATCAACGGTCAAGATCATTACACCTAAACCCTAATTAGGGTTTTATTACAAAAGTTCCCCTTTTATTGCACAACATTAAATGCATAGCCAATTATTAAATTTGGCACGAAAATCTAGGAGACATAGACCAATGACAATTAAGGTGCCATGTCATCTATAACAACCTCTCATCTAGAATCTTATTCCCTTTCCAATGCTCCTTTTTAGCATATGCAATGAATCTTGATACGATTCCTTCGATCTCAGCAATTGGAATCTCGGGAAGATTCTTCATTCTTTTCTCCAAGTGGATGACCTGATCAAATGCATCTAGAAGAGTTGCGTCCCATGTAAGTTCAAGTTCCTTAGTCTTTTCGATCAGGAGCATGGTAGCAAACATCTGGTCCTGTTGCTCATCTGTGATATTGGCGTCCTTGCAAAAGATGACCTTGATCCTATCCTCCAATTCTTGCAAATCCACATCTGTCTCAACTTCGATCCTCCTGCCAAGAATGGTACGAAGTACCTCAAATACTCTGTCCTGGATCGGGTTGATCACCTCCTCAACATGACTGCATCTAGTACTGATGTCCTCGAAGAGAACTTCCTTCATCTGGAGTAAGGTTGACCACTGAAGTAAACTGTGAGGTCCTCCATCCATAATCTTTTCCTGCGCTAAGACCTTCCTCGATGTTTGTCTAATTACTTTCAAGACAGGAATGATAACATCTTTGGTATGAGCAAAAGTGGCTACTGTTATCATCAAGTTGTGGATGATCTCAAGAACCTGAATAGCTCGGTGAATGGTCTGCATCATCCTTGTTGCAAATTCCACGGCAACTGTATGAGATTTGTCCATCCAAGTACTCATACGCTGGACCATACTCCTGAATCTCTCTGCCTCACCAATTGATTGAAGGGGAAGTGCCTGTATGGGTGATCTCGCTGGATCCTGACGTCCTAAAGGCTGATTGAGATGGCTGAAATATGTTCTCCATGCACCGACCTCTCTCTCAAGCTTCCTATTCTTCTCCATTTCTTCCCTAAGCTTGTCCTTCAATGCCTCAAACGAATCGGTGGCATCATCTAGGGTCTGCTCGGCTGTGGATGGACCTAGCTCAAATGTCTCTATATCATATTCCTCTGCTAAGATCTCACCTTCGTACTTGTCCATGGCCGGTGTAGCTATCTGTAATTTTCTGGATCCAGACTCGTCTCTAATCATCTTGGACATCTTGATAGCCTTCCTCTTCTCTGTCATTTCCTGGGAATGTCCAACAAGGCTCTCCAAATCAATCACATTGTCCTCGTCCTCGATCACAATCACCTTCGTTAATCTTTCCTTCAACCAATCTGGGATGGCTGATCTTGTCTCTTTGACCTGTATTTCCTTATGCAATATTTCTTCTTCTCTGTGAGGAGATGTTACTTCGTCATTATTCTTGTCTTCACGTAACTCATAATCTTGGAGAGATCCACTTGGTGACCCTTGAGGTACCTGTCCCTCTTTATCATTCTGAACCATCGACTCCATAGACTCTTCCACTTCAAGTGTCCTTTTCTCTTGTCGAGAAGATGTACCGGATGAACGATCTCGGCTGGCCTCTTGTTTCTTCTTGGAAGATTCTCTTTTTCCAGGCCTCTCTTTCCTCTTCGAGCCTCTTGGATGGAGATCGCCTTCACTTGCACTTCGAAGGTTGCCTTCATTTGCATTTCTGGGATTAAGATTACCTTCGCTTACACTAGCTCCAACTTCGGCTGGTTTCTCTTCCAAAGTGAAAGTCATAGCTATGCCTTGCTCTCTCAACTTCTGATGCTGCACATCAACCCATCTGCGAGTACAAGACAAGACTGGAGCCATCAAAGCATCTAGATCCACAACCTCGGGCTCATTCCAATCTAACCTTACTGATTTACTTTCTCGATCATAGGATGACTGGAGATGTCTGCCACTGTCCTGAGCTTGGTCGGCCACTCTGTAAATCTTGCACTTCCTGATGAAATCCAAAGGCAATCTAGAATGCATCTTTCTTTTCACTTCAAGATCGTCTAAGAGATTCATCATAAAATCTTCTATCTGAAACTCATGCTTAAAATTCCTACCGACTGTCTCCTCTATATATCCATGTGGATCAAATCTTTCCCTCAAAGCAAAGAATGAAAAAGAATACAAAGCTAACTCCTTCTCTGCGTCATTCATGGCTAAAGCATTAGGACATACCTCAACTGAATTGCCCAATATGATAGGTACGGGAACTCCATTTCCGTGTCTGTGTCTGAATGCCTTCGCATAAGCTGCCAACTGTCTTGTTACCTCAAGTAACACTATTCTGTCTGTCGGATATCTCGGCAACATGTATGGAGGTGAAGGACATCCATGAACTCTGATATAAGTAAACTTCGGAAATTGGATAAACCAAGCACCGTACCTCTTTACTAGTTCCTGTGCATCCTGAGATAATCTGTTGTGAATCCCGCCTTGCAACGTCCTTGTGATGTTCATAGTGAAGGTATCATTAACTAACTTGTAGTTGCTTCCTGGCGGATGATGCAAGTGAACATAGGAATCACAAACTCTGACCTCGCCGGGTCCTCTTCCAATCACTCCTCTGTGAGGTAGTCCTGCGTACTCAAAGCTCCTGATCAAGGCATAGATGACGTATGAACTCATGTGGAAGGACTTGGTAGCTTTGAGTCTCCTCAACTGTACGTCCAAGCAATGGCTAATCATTCTAGCACAATGAATTGTTCCTTTTCCCTGAACTATCACCTGGATGAAGTAGAACATCCACTTCTCAAAGTAGAAGGTTTGAGGTGCACCTGTGACTCGGTTGAGCATTGTAATCAAATCTCTGTACTCCTCCTGGAAATCAATCCTGTGTGGTGTGTTCGGTATCTTGCTCAGGCGAGGACGACTCTTGAGTAACCAGTTCTTGTTAATGATGCTTAGGCAAGCATCTGGATCATCTTCGTACATTGACCTGGCTCCTTCTATGCTCTTGTAAATCATATCTCTGTGCTCTGGAAGATGGAAAGCCTCACTTATAGCTTCCTCTGAAAGATACGCCAAAGTGTTTCCTTCCTTGGACACGATCGTTCTGGACTGGGGATCATAATGACGAGCACACTCGATCATCAACTCATGGCACTGTACTGCTGGAGGGAAGCCGGCCGCCTTAATGATGCCACTTTCAATTATCCTCCGGGCGACAGGTGATGGCTTGCCAATGTAAGGGACCTCTTGAAATTTCTTCGTACTGAAGTTGCCTAAGTTGGTATCTCCAATGTTGCTCCATTTAGACACGATCTTGGTCTCCACCTCTTCGGTCTTTTGATCTTCCTTCATGAGAGCAGGACGACTGGTGGATGCTCCCACCTTCGGGGTCGCCATACCTACACAACATTTCATAATAAGAACTAGATTTCGCAATGTATAACATAGATTAGATTAAAGATTAGCTTTAGGAAACCTCATGATAAATCCTTGAGTTATCATTTCCTAAAAAACGATTGAGCTATTGAAATTAAAATTCAAAATTCAAAATTTGAAGCTATGACGATTAAAATTCAAAATTTAAAACAAGGGACCACATCGCCATACCTTGCTTGAGAGTTAACTCTAAAATGCAAAAAAAAAGAAAATTCGCCTAGGCAACAATCGAAATTTGGTGACTTCAACGTGATCTCTCTCAAGCTATCAACTTCGCCACCTTTGGGATGCCTTTGACGTGATCTTTTAATATCTTTGGCGAGTTCGCCTTACTTTAACTTCAAGTTCGCACTCCCTTGATGATGTTTGCGCCTTCCTTGGAATGGAAATTCGCTCCACTTAAATACCAATCGCACTTCTCCAAAATCGCATATGGAAGATGATAAAATGATAATGTGAAAATGAAAATTTCACCCTCCTTTTATAGGCGCTCACCTCTCATTTACCTCAAGGCCGACTTTGCCAAAATAAAGAAATTAAAATGATTTTTTAAATAAATAACAAGGGCCGACTTTTGTAAAATAAACAAATAAACGCCAAGCGCCCCATTTTATTATTTAAAATAATAATAATTAATTAATTAAATGCCATCATTTTTTAATTAATTCGATTTTTAAATAGGCAAAAATTAATTAATTAATGCTTATGTGCAATTTTTAAATGCTATCAATTGATTTATCGATTTTTTCTAGCATTTAATAAAAAATTTTAAAAAATTGTTTTAGCGCCAAAAATTGGGAGAAGGGAAAGATACAAACCCCATCGCTCTGGTCCCTGGGAGAGGGACAGGAGCGAACTTCATTTTGGCGTTGATTCTTGTGCTTTCGACGTTCAAAACCATCATCTTCACGTTGAAACTGGCATATTTGCAAGGAATTTCGAACTTGATTAACTTGGTTTCGTAAATGAATGCCTCTTGTAGCCATCATCGCCCTGGTCCCTGGCTGAGGGACAGGAGCGATCTTGGTGTTTTCTCCTTGATCTTAGCTTCTATGATCACCAAATTTCATTATATGGCAAGTAATGACATTGTCCTTTCATTCCACGCTTGCTTTATTCGCTTTTAAACAAGGCATTTAGATGTTTAGATGGATTTCGCCCTGGTCCCTTGGTGAGGGACAGGAGCGAACCTTGTATCTTAACCTAAATTTGTCGCTTTGTAACCTTTGTTTCTTGTTCATTGCCTTCCAAACGATATCCTTGATCTTGTGTATCCTTGCCTTGTCAAGATTTTGAAGGAAAATGAATGATCTTGTGAAAATCGCCCTGGTCCCTGACTGAGGGACAGGAGCGATGTTGTCTCCTTGGCTCAATTGATCACCTTTTGACGTTTGATTTCTTTGCATATCATCCTCTTAAGACCCCTTGGACCCTGTGCGACCTTGTACAACCTTGACTTGTCGTGATTTTTTAAGGATTTGGCCAATCTAATGGATATCGCCCTGGTCCCTGACTGAGGGACAGGAGCGAATTTGAGTATTCTGGGCTCATCCTTGCTTGTATCAACTTGCAATCACTTTCACCATGTAGAATGAGGTCCTTTGATCCCTCTTGGACACTTAAAACTTGATAAACCTTCAAAACTTAGGCCCTCATAGGAATTTCGCTCTGGTCCCTGACTGAGGGACAGGAGCGAATTTGGGCATTTGGTGCAATTCTTTCAACTTTAGCGACCTTTGATACTTCGTTCTTGGTCAAGACGCTTCAAAACGTCCTTGCCTCCATGCATCCTGACTTGGAGTGGTTTGAACTTTGAGTGAAAGGCAAGATAATCATTATTTCGCCCTGGTCCCTGGCTGAGGGACAGGAGCGAATTTTCATGTGCAAGCTCAATTACACTTTGCCAACCCCAAAATTTATCTTCAACGATCTCGTTGTGCATCCCTTCATTCATCCATGGCTTGGAATTCATTCAAACTTGGAGAGAAATTTGACCTAAGGCAAAAATCGCTCTGGTCCCTGACTGAGGGACAGGAGCGCCTAGGTCAATTTGAGTCTCCTATTGATGTCCTGTAATCTTCAATTTGTCTTCAATGGATTCATTTCATCCTCCTTTCTTGCTTCAAACTCAAAACTTGCTCAATCTTCACCCAAATTTTGCCCTATGAGGAATTTCGCTCTGGTCCCTGGGAGAGGGACAGGAGCTACACTGAATTTCGCCCTGGTCCCTGACTGAGGGACAGGAGCGAACTTTGCATTTTTGGTCCGTTTTCCTTCACGAAGGCACTTCGAGTTATATTCAATTGATAAAACATATCTTCTTTGATCTTTTCAAATCGTCAAGTTGTTTAAATCCTGCAAG
Organism: Cryptomeria japonica; assembly: GCF_030272615.1. NCBI lineage: Eukaryota > Viridiplantae > Streptophyta > Pinopsida > Cupressales > Cupressaceae > Cryptomeria > Cryptomeria japonica. The sequence goes on along the minus strand of NC_081411.1, from coordinate 387,657,064 downwards.
GACAAGGCAATGTTTGGTTTTGAGCTCCGGTCCTCCACTGAGGGACAGGAGCGATTTTCACTCCTGGGGCATTTCTGTGCTTATGAACTTCTTCAAATTATATTCAACGGAAAGATCATGCCTCCCTTTACTACTTCCACTCGAAAAATCATCTTGATCCTGCAGGGACAGTAAGATTTTTGAAAACGAGCTCCAGTCCTTTACTGAGGGACAGGAGCGATTTTGCTCCTACAGGCCAAAATATCATGATTTCGGGATTACAATCACTTCACAAGGCAAAAACAAGACCTTTCCAATGCCCGGGATCAAATATCAAAATTTTCAAAATTTGGTCAAAATCACTCCATTGGACAAAATTCGCAATTTCATCATTCACACTTAGACAAATTTAGACTCTTCATTCAAAATTCCAATTGAAAATAGACCAACTCACTTAGCCTTTGGCGAATTCACTTTATTCAAAATTGCACCCTACGAAAGGAAGCTCGAAAAACTCTCAAGATTGACTGGACTCTGGCCCCAAAACGCAGTAACAGAAACCCTAAGGCTTGACCCTAAATCCAGACAACTGACAAACTAAACCAAAACCCTAAAAAGCAAAGCGAACGGCGAGCAAAAACGAGCAAAAAGAGGGGGTCCCCATTTAAATGGGGCGATGTGTGAAATGGTCACAACAGGTTCTCATTTTGGGATCTTGAAAAATTGCATCGTTATGCTACCAGATTGGCGTATGAACTTGAAGCTTCGGAGTGTGGCTCCCTAGTATTACCAATTTCTTACTTGAGACATGGTACCTAGCTGCGTGGTGTATTCTTGTGACATTTTCAGTGCGTATTTTCAGTATTTTGGAGTGTGGTGTGTTTTTTGGAGTTGCTGGTTTGCTGTGGCTGAAGCAAGTTTTCGATCATACCTTCTTGCCTGAGCGACTAGTCATTTTGGGTACTGGCTCAAACCTTCTTTATTCTATTGGCGATATATCTTCTAAGTTTGCAGCCCCTTATTTGGAGTCTTAGATTTGATTTAGCAAATCGAAATTTCTATCTTAGGCGTGGTTCCTAGGAAGTGCATTGGGATGCATGTAGGGTGTTTGCACGGTGTTTAGTAGCTCTTTTTGGTGTGTTCTTAGTCGTTGCTTGTCTAGTGATTGTTTGGGAGTGATTTGGGGTGAATTGAAGGAGATATGAGTGAGATATGGGCAATATAGTGAGTTTATGTGTTGCTGGTTATGCATTTCTAGCCTGTTGTTTTTCGGTGTTGAGTTAGTTTGATGATAATTATCTCATGTGTTCAGCATTATACTTCTACTTTATATTTCCTCTCTATTGTAAGGTTAAGTAGTAGTACTACTAACCGTTTTTGGATTGTATTCTTCATATCCCACTGAAAAGTGGAAGAAGCTGGCTTGCCGCCTATATCTGATATTTTGTAACTCAGTCCTCCTGCTGCATAAGCGGTTGAGTGATATTGGTTGTAATGATCCTCCCGCTGCATAAGCGGTCGAGTTGAGTTTGTTCGGTATATTCAGTCCTCCCGCTGAAATATTGCGGTAGAATGATTTGTGTTTGAAGTATTGTTGTCTTAGCTGGTTTACCGCCAAGTTCCTTGCTTTCCCACTGGATAAACAGAAGGGGCTGGCTTGACGCCCGATATTTATTTCAGCAGATCAGCAGTTTATCTCTAATGATCCCTTGCTACCGTATGCTCTCCCCCTCCCAGTCTGGGCTCTTGGTGATCAGAAAGTGTAAGGTTCCTTCCAGTTGTTTGGATTTCATTATTCTAACCCTAACAGGTGATTGGTGTGATTGTGATATTGCTTTGAAAAAAAATAAAAAAATTGTGGGAATATTACATCCACATCCAAGCTGCAAAAGATGCAATCCACAGACATAAAGCCAAGTCCACATAAAGAAGTATGTAATGCCGAAAGCCAGATGGGAGGGGCATTACACTTTCAATCCCTACAACACTTCCCTAATATGCTCTAAGTGCTCCTCCTTGGTTTTATTGAATGCTAAGATATCATCCAAATAAACTATAACAAACTTGTGAAGAAAGGATTTCATACCTCATTCATTAACCTCATGAAGGTGTTGGGTGCATTTGTCAACCCAAATGGCATTACTAGCCACTCATACAACCCATCCTTGTTCTTAATTATTGTTTTCCATTCATCACCTTATCTAATTCTCCTCACTAGCCTTCTTAATAGCCACATCACAAGAGAAATCATTTGGCAAGAAAGGATTACCTTACCTAATAAAGCATTGTCATCCTGCTAGGAAAAATCACAAAACCCAAAAACCTTGGGAGTTCTAGAAGGGGCAACAGGGGAAACTACTTCACAATGCACTATAACGGTGGGAACTAGAAGACAAAAACCCCTCCAAAGAGTGAGACCAAGGTTGCCCACCCTAGGCCCAGATTTATCTATTGAACTAGGATCAAAACACTTTTGTAGAACCCTTTTTTTGCCTTTTGCCATAGAGATGAGAGGGATTCATCTTCGAAGTCCTCCTCATCGTTGCAGCACGCAGCAATAGATGCATGCATCTCATCAACCCCATACCCATTTTTAACCAAACGAGCCTCCACCAGAATGTCAAGGAGAAGCTCATCCTTCTCCTTGACCCACTCATGGACCCAAAGATCCTCTATGCCATCAAAATCACCCCCACCTCCTCCATCATCATTAGTAGCGTCTCCCTTTGAGGATCCACCATTAACGTTGGAGGAACTGTCATTGCAGGAGGAAGCTGTTCCATTTGAGGAATGAAGCACTGTCATAATCATCTCACTCGCACAACCTCCATCCCCGCATGCCCAAATGACAACATCTCCCTCCAGGAAGTAGTTGTTGCTAATGAAAGGACCTTCAACACCTTTAGTAGTGTTGCTATCACCATCTACCGAGCCTCCTTTGCCATCTTCAAAACCTCTATCCCCAATTCAGGAGAGGGAGGACATGTCACGTAGGGTTACAGAGCTGCCCAACATTGTTGTCGTCACCTTTCCCTTTCCTACTCCCAAGCTCATTTCAAAAATTGCCTTATTGTGAGTTATTTGTTATTCACCAAATAAAAAACATTTTCCTTTATTAGAATTATTTAGCTTAATTATTTAAACTGAAGTGACTTGGTTTTAGTGGATAGCAAAAGATGATTGTGTTTAAAGGGCAGGTTAGATCTCCTACTGGATTCAATACTGAAGTTATGACTTCCATTCTTTGCATTGTGGAATTACTGTTGATAGTGCCTAAAGCAGAAATAAGGAGGATTCTAAATGGAGGATCTATTTATTACAATGTTTTCTCTTTGACTAGATATGGACTTTTCCTAATATTGATCAAGTAATAGATTAGAATAAGTCTCTCTCACTGTCCCCTGTAGTGGTGGGTGGTGAAGAATGTGATAGAAGAGTTGGGATTTCTGCTCCTTCACCTCACTGGAAAAGTGGTAGCGTTGTTCTCAGTTTGTATTTTTTCAAATTTCAGCCTGCTTTAGATTGGCAGGAAATTGCATGGTCGCTTTCTTAATTTGAGGTGTTTAATATGATGATTACGATGTAGACCCATATTATGCTATGTACTGTTTACCTCAAAATGTAAATCAATTGAAAAAATGTTCGAAAGTAGTACTAAGAAATTGGTTGTTTATAATAGGTCCTGCAATATGTGAGCTTCCAAGGATTAGCAGCTTCAGGAACCACTAGGATAATGGACACTGGCAGCAACGTATCAAGGTCTCTTTTGAAAGAAAGGTTGGCTATCTTTACCACAAGCTGTGTGCTTACCCGTATGAATTGTCTATTAAATTCTCTTGCTTGGAAGAATTGCTGAAATTCTTTTGTATCTTGTTTAGATTTAAATATTTCAATCAATGCTTTGAGGAGCTCTATCACCGACAGAAGCATTGGATAGTTCCAGATATTGAACTTCGGGAGTCATTGAGACTAGCAGTGGCTGAAGTTGTTTTGACTGCCTATCGATCCTTTCTAAAGCATTTTAGGTATAGCTGGGCACACTTAAAAATAATGTTTAGGTTTTTACCAAATATAATCAGCATGATCAATCATGGCTAATTTATGCAGAGAATAACTTCTTAAGTTGGTTATATTCCTTTCGGATGTCCAGCCTTTGTCTTTGACAACAAAAATGATGTTCAATTATACGTGAATAGTGTTGAGGTTCATTTTCACAATAAATTTGTTACATTTTGCAGTTTACCAATTCAGTCTGGCAAATATCCTCATAAATACATCAAATACACACCTGAAGATTTGGAGCAGAAGTTGGCAGAATTCTTTGAAGGAGTACCAAAAGGCGACCAGAGGCGTTAATGTCTTGCTTTGTTAATCCAAAGCATTTTCTAAATTTATAATTTTTCCAAGGTAGAAGGTTTTGTTCAGAGATTTTTGGCTAGAAGTCTTCCATATGTTTTCTGGATTTTTTGATCTGACCATTGTGAAGAGCAGATCTCTTGCAATAAGAGGAAAGAATGTAGAAGAATCTTTACTCATGTCTGATGTTCTCAAGGTCTTGTTACATTGCTTGCAAAGGCGATAATTATACAGTTTTTTATTCAGTCCTCGTACTTCTGAGGACTTGTTAAATGCTGATAAAGGAAAAGGTTGTTCAATTGTTTATCCATTCATCATAATGTAAATTCATTCAAGGGGTTAAATTAATAATTTTTTAAACCCCTAGTCAAGAGGAAACATGAATTATTTTTCCAATACCTGATTTTGTAAATTTATTTAACTTTTTTAATATGTATTTTTTTAATATTCTTTAATGGAATATATTCATGGAGGATATTTGAGCTTACTTTAAGGAGTGTATATAAATAGGAAAATAAATTTAACCTTACAATTTCAAAGTAAACGGTTTATTAATTATCTTACAACTTAAAAGTAAATTTCTTATTATTTACGCCAAGGCATATTATACTCACATATGGATGCAAAAACTTCATGAATAAAAACTAGAAGCATTTAATTTAACGTGTTTGTGACACTTAAATGCATGAAAAACAAAACAAATAAAAAATTTAAACTTACTTTTAAAATTATAAAAATTTCTTCAAATAACTAAATTGCTACAAAATATAATCATCTCCATGAGAAAAATGGTAAACAATAAGTTATAGCGATGGAGGAGAGTATTATTGCATTGTCGTTCCTTTCACTTTCTAGTTTTTTTTAATATGCTTTTAGTAACAACTTTAAAAATATAAAAAAATGTCTAATATTAATTTTTATTTTTATTTTTGAATAAAGGGGTAAAAACTTTATTAATAATCAGACACAAGCATTACATAAAAAAACCAGAGCCTCAAAGCTCCAGAAGAGAACAACAAACCCAACCAATTATCAACCCACTTCATTACTATCCATATCCTCAACAAAGATCTTATGCAAGTCCTGACAATAATCCGGGGAAAGATGCTCCCAACCCTCAACTTTCCAATCATCACCATGTTTCGAGGCCCACTTAGCCAAACAATCAGTTGCTCTATTCCATTCACAAGGAATGTGGATGAAAGACACCCTCTCCATCATAGCACTAATTTGCAAAATCTGGTGAACAATCCCTACCAGCTGCCAATTAATTCCACTCACCAATGTCCCCTACTAGGTCTAGGCTTGTTTTCACCATAATTAATCCATCTCAATATACTTATGACTTGAACTAATTGATTAGGAGACAAATCTAACTTAACATGAATCGAAACGGTGATATTCCATAGTTCAATCGATCAGCTTGGTAATAAGTAAATGGTTCATCTACCCCAACAAATAATTAACTCTATCATATTAGATAGTTAATTTTATTTTGATTCATTATATATCATTTACATATTTATTAACTACTGATTGTATAAATTATTATGCATTATTGCAGATTAGTTTCTAAAAGATATTATAATTATTATAGTAACATCTATATTTATAACTATTATATTACTGACTACATTTATATTATTATTTTTCTAATCAAGATATCTTTATATATGTGTATATATAATTGTATTACCAATTATTAATGTCTTTGTTGATTACCTTTTTATAAATCATTAATACTACTATTGCTTTCAAACCTTAATTATTAATATATTAAGTAGGTAGACATATCTGACACATGTCAGGTTTGGTCTGCCATTGTTATGAAATTATATAATACATTTTGCAATTAGTATTATTATTAAATTATGCATAAAGCATTATTGGGTTATATATATTAAGCAATCATATCAGACACATTCATATGCATACCACGAGGAACAGGGATGTTATTGCTTGTACTTAATAATAGTTCTAATCTGGTCTGATTCGTGTTTTCTTCCCTATCACAAATCCACTCTGTAAAATATATTCTTTTTTTTTTTTTAATTCCTATACTCACCACATCGAACTCCATTTTTAATCAATATTTATATGTTTCTTCTATCGAAAAGACACGTCTCTTCATACAGTCGCCACTCTTGTATTGATGTTTCAATAACTTAATCGAAAGTACCTCTTCTCTTAGAAACCACACCTCCTTACAATAAACAATGTATTAACTTTGACCTTTTAACGTGGTTTCCTTGCATTAATTTTAATTCTTACGAATTGCTTAGTTTTGTAAGTTATTAAGTACTACACCATTAATAAGGAAATCATATATGCTTCACACCAATATGTATTCCTTCACGTGTAAACTTGTAATATACATATATATCTTTATTATTGTCCGTAAATCTTTATTTTTCCTCTATCGTGCTGTCTCCTTAATGTTAACTATTATCTTCTTTATTAATTTCACTCATATGTTATTCTGATTAGGAGTCAGCTTCATCACATGAATAAAGTCTTTGTGTAATGTTCCCCGATCTTCACAATTATATATTTATTATATTAAATATATAAATATGTTTATAATATGTAAATTATGTTTATTATTTATAATATATGAATCATGTTTATAATAATATTAAATATAATTTATTTTTTAATTTGAATATTTCTAGAATATTATTATTAATAAATGTTAATTAAATAATAATATTTAATAAATAAAGAAATTTCAAATAATTATTTGTTGGTAATTATTATATTAATTTATAATAATAATTGCTTCGTTTAGATTATATATATATAACGATCGAGGGGACATCACAGTCCGCCCTTCTTGAAATTGCTTGTCCTCAAGCAATTGACATTTTTCTCAACTAAGTCCTCTCCCAATAAAACACAAGGTATACATAATGACATGAAGCATACATTGCAAACATTTAATATGCATGAATACATGCAAGGAATGAAGCATGAGGCATTAGAAGTATGTAAGACATGGAGGGTATGAAGTAATTCACACGAAGCCATGTAAATACATGCAAGGTTTTAAGTGTACATGGAAGTCCTAGACATAAGTAATGTATGTAGCAATATTCACAAACACACATAAGATATGAAGCGTACACATCACATGGAGGTGCAAAAGACTCCTTGTACAAACCCAATACATTAGGCATACATATGAGTACACAAGACCTCAGTCATACATAAGAGTACACTCAAGGTGCAAATCCAAAGCATATAAGGCAAGAAGAATCTCTATCAAACATGGAGTATACACATGAATATACACAAGGTGTGAAGCATGGTGAATACAATTAAGGTATGCAATATACAGGTGAAATACAAGCAACACGTGAATCATGTAGTGCATAAGCAGGGGTTTATATAAGTTATGAAGCACATAAAGAATGAAGCATACATGTAGCACATATTCGCTACGCAACACATAGAGCATAAAGTGTTAATGAATCCACAAAGCATGAAGAAACATGTACATAGCACCTAAGCATGGCATACAAATGAATTTACCTTGAGGAAAGAAACATGTACTTGAAGTAAAAATCATACAAACGAATATGCTTGAAGCACAATGAATACACGTGAAGTATAAGGCACCCAAATGAGTGCACTTGTAACATGGAGCATAGATGCATGGCATGGAGGATTCACGTATGCACTAGTTAAGGCATGAAATATGCACTATAAGATATGTAAGACCTGATGCAATACACAAATGCATCTAAGGTACAAGGCATTCATAAGAAAGATAATCATGGAGTGATCACATAATTGTACAGTACAATTATGCATGTACACATATAGTGGAGCAAACATATTGAAGGCACGGTGAACACATCATTGTCAACAAATTATGAAGAGTATATATATATATATATATATATATATATATATATATATATATATATATATATATATATATTTAAGAGAAGCATACATAAGGCACACAATTCACTTAAAAATATATCAGACATGTAGCACAAATCCATAAGTATATACATGAAGTATAAAATAGCACACAAGGTAATATACATAAGGCATGGAGCATAGATGCAGCACTCATGTAAATTAGAAAGTAATATACCAATATACTGAGGCACAAGCATGCACAGAAGACAAATAAGACTTGAAGCAATGCACACAAGTACCAAGTATGTATAAGAAAGGCACTCATGAAGTGAACACTCTAAAGAAACGTCAGTCATAAGGCATACATAAAGATATAAGGCATACATGGTAAAAGCGTATCAGACATGAAGCAAACACACGAATATGCATAGTATATAAACAAAGAGTACTTGAAGCATACATGCTGAAAACATATCAGTCATGAAGCAACACATAAAGACACCAGGTATACATGTTGAAAAACACAATAGACCTAAAGTAGTCTATGAATACACGTCGTATATATATATATATATATATATATATATATATATATATATATTAGAAAGATGCATGATGTAATCATGCTGAAAAACATGACAGCATTTAACAATCTCATAAACATTCATACAAAACATACATATGAAATGTTAAAATATTGTCAAATATGGTGAATAGTTGTTAATTTGATGTTTGTTTAGATTTCATAGATTGCATGAGTTTCCTCTTCCTCATTCTCCTCTACCTTACAAGATGGTAGATTTATTGTGCCAAAGGCGCATGACACAGTCTACATGCGGCTCCCACAAGGTTTTCTACCCATCTTGGACATTATTGTCATGTGACCGATTTACTCTGCCTCTCCCCTCCACACACTCCCTATCTTTGTAAGTATTAGAGAAAGTAGAAGAATTGAATCCCTACAATCTATGGAATAATGATTAATAATCTAGAAAACACATAATTATCCACAAATATACACGAAACATATACATAATGTACATGAATATACTTAAAGCATGAAGTATACACTTAAGGCAATAAGTACACACATAAAATATAAAGTGGCATTCACATGAATCACATGAAGTATAAATTATATATGTGCATAGATATGAGAAAGACATTAGGCATATACGTAGGCATTCATACACATGGTAGAACATGAAACATATACATTGCGACGCATGAATATACACATGATCTGAGTCATACACATAAATACACTTAAATTATAATCATACATATGAATACACATAAGGTATGCAACACCCATATGAATACGCATAAAGCATATAGGACATGAAGCATACATACAAATATATGAGCTTTCATTCAAGTCATACAAATATTTTTAAAGAATATGAAACAAATGCTCATTGAACAGTTGCAAGTGATGAATCATAAATGCATGTAAGGCATGAAGTACATATGTCAAGCATAAGGCAATTAACGCACATCAAGCATGCAAAGCCTGAAACAATACACTCTAATACAGATCATCAAGCATTAAGCATACATGAGAAGTGTCCTCATGGGGCAAACAAGTGTGAGGCAAACACAAGTACACATATGAGGAGTACACTTAGAGTAAGCATGTAGTTCAAGGCACATTGGATTAATCCACATTTGTCAATCAATTCATATCTTTGGGACTATTCTAGATCAATCAAAAGTAGAAACACATATCATAATTTTAATTTGTATGATTTACTTCCCATAGATTTCATGAAACTCCTCTTCCCTATTCTACTAAACCTTACAAGATGGAAGATTTACTATGCCAAGGGCGCATGACACAATCTACATGTGGCTCCCTCAAGGTTTGCTACCCGTCTTGGGACATTTTTGCCATGTGACCGATTTACTATGCCTTTCCCCCACACATTCCCTATCTTTGTAAGTATTAGAGAAAGGTGAAGAATCAGATCACTACAATCTATAGGTTAAGAATTCAATTAATATCGCATTATTCCAATTTCATTGTCAATTATTTACTTGGGTCAAGAAGCATTCAAATGAATACAAATAGAGTATGAAATGTATATGTAAAGCACATCAATACGAGCAAGGCATTTAGCACATACATAAGCATTCACACAAATAGACTTTGAAGTTGGAAGCATGTACATGGGTACATAGAACATGAAGCATATGCATGGCAAGGTATGAAATCTATATTAATATACGTATGGCATGAGCCATACACTTGTGAATAACCGCCAGGTAAGGAACATACTTGAAGAACAAATCTAGTAATCACAAATATTCCCCAAGTAGGAAGCATACACTTGTAAGGAATGAAATATTCATTTGGAAAGTGCACTCATATTGAAGAACAATGTTGTAGTTTAGTCCCACAAGATGGCAAGATTATGCTCTGATACCACTTGGTATGTCCCCTACTAGGTCTAGGCTTGTTTTTGCCATAATTAATCCATCTCAATATACTTATGACTTGAACTAATTGATTAGGAGACAAATCTAACTTAACATGAATCGAAACGGTGATATTCCATAGTTCAATCGATCAACTTGGTAATAAGTAAATGGTTCATCTACCCCAACAGATAATTAACTCTATCATACTAGATAGTTAATTTTATTTTGATTCATTATATATCATTTACATATTTATTAACTACTGATTTTATAAATTATTATGCATTACTGCAGATTAGTTTCTAAAAGATATTATAATTATTATAGTAACATCTATATTTATAACTATTATATTACTGACTACATTTATATTATTATTTTTCTAATCACGATATCTTTATATATGTGTATATATAATTGTATTACCAATTATTAATGTCTTTGCTGATTACTTTTTTATAAATCATTAATACTACTACTACTTTCAAACCTTAATTATTAATATATTAAGTAGCTGATATAAAGCAGACATATCTAACACATGTCAGGTCTGGTCTGCCATTGTTATGAAATTATATAATACATTTTGCAATTAGTATTATTATTAAATTTTGCATAAAGCATTATTGGGTAATATATATTAAGCAATCATATCAGACACATTCATATGCATACCACCAGGAACAGGGATGTTATTGCTTGTACTTAATAATAGTTCTAATCTGGTCCGATTCGTGTTTTCTTCCCTATCACAAATCCACTCTGTAAAATATATTCTTTTTTTTTTCTTAATTCCTATACTCACCACACCGAACTCCATTTTTAATCAATATTTATATGTTTCTTCTATCGAAAAGACACGTCTCTTCATACAGTTGCCACTCTTGTATTAATGTTTTAATAACTTAATCAAAAGTACCTCTTCTCTTAGAAACCACACCTCCTTACAATAAACAATGTATTAACTTTGACCTTTTAACGTGGTTTCCTTGCATTAATTTTAATTCTTACGAATTGCTTAGTTTTGTAAGTTATTAAGTACTACACCATTAATAAGGAAATCATATATGCTTCACACCAATATGTATTCCTTCATGTGTAAACCTGTAATATACATATATATCTTTATTATTGTCCGTAAATCTTTATTTTTCCTCTATCGTGTTGACTCCTTAATGTTAACTATTATCTTCTTTATTAATTTCACTCATATGTTATTCTGATTAGGAGTCAGCTTCATCACATGAATAAAGTCTTTGTGTAATGTTCCCTGATCTTCACAATTATATATTTATTATTTTAAATATATAAATGTGGTTATAATATGTAAATTATGTTTATTATTTATAATATATGAATCATGTTTATAATAATATTAAATATAATTTATTTTTAATTTGAATATTTCTAGAATATTATTATTAATAAATATTAATTAAATAATAATATTTAATAAATAAAGAAATTTCAAATAATTATTTGTTGGTAATTATTATATTAATTTATAATAATAATTGCTTCATTTAGATTATATATATATAACTATCAAGGGGACATGACACTTCCTCCATACCAAAAACTGGTCATTCATTAGGAACCTTCCACCGCACCATCTCCAATTGCCCACACCTATAAACAAACTTAAAGTCGCTCACTCTAGACCACCCTGCCTCTAGAAACCTCTAGCAAAGATTCACTGAATTAGGAAATTGATCAATAATGGGGGGATAGCCATCCCAAGAATCAAACCAAAAAAGCACCTCATCCCCACTCTTACAGATCCAAAAAACTCCTTTTATCAGTGCAACCCCTTGCTTGAGAGTACTCCAAATCGTAGAGCCTTTTTCCCGCAAGAGGATATCCTGGGATTTCCTCCTTCAAGATCCTCTGCATATACTTGTAGGATAAAATCCTAGCCCACCCTCGATCTTGTTTAACACACCACCTCCAGTACAATTTTGTTGCCAAAGCCTCCCCAAATAAGGAAGATTGCCTTAAACCAAGCCCACCTAACTTCTTCGGGCTGCACACCAAGTCCCAATTGACAAGACTCCACTTATAGGAGGACAGGTTGCCTGCCCATAAGAATTGCCTTGCCAAAGAATCCAATTCCTTCGCAAACCACTTTGGGGCCACTTGGAGCATCAGAAGAGCATGAACCACCGACTGGATCAGTTGAACCCGCCCAACAAAGGATAACCATTTGTGTGTCCAATGTTCAACCTTCATGCGAAATTTGTCCAGAATACCCTACCAAGAGTCCCTGGGAGGATTACTAGCAAAGATAGGAATACCTAGGTAGGTCAAGGGAAGAGAACTGACCTGGAATCTCAAGATATGAGTAATCCTCATCTGAATAGTTCCAGGTGTGTTGAAGAAGAGAATGGAAGATTTATCCTCATTGATCAACTAGTTAGAAGCAACAAGATAGACATCCAAGACTTTACACAGATTTATAGCTTCTCTGATCCTAGCAAGACCCATCAGGGTCGTATCATCCACAAACTACAAATGGGATTGAGGGGGTATGTCATTACCCCAACTCCAACCATGATTAATACCCAATTCCATATTATACTTAATCAATCTCCCAAGACCCTCAGCCAAAAGAATGAATAAGTACGGGGAAAGAGTGTCCCCCTGACGAAGACCCCCGGACGCACCAAACAACTCAGTATGATCTCCATTAATTAGCATAGAGAATGAGGTAGACAAAACACAACTCATTACACATTGGATCCATTCACCAGAAAAACCAAAATCCCTAAGAAACTTATGGAGAAAGGATCAATGGACTCTATCATGTCTTTGCCATGTCCAACTTGATAAACATATCCTTTTCCTTGGAAGTTGTCATAGAATGAATTGTCTTAGTAGTAATGACCACTCCATCCAAGATTTGATGACCCTTCACAAACCCACTCTGCTCCTCAGAGATGATACCCCCAAGCCAATTCTTCAACCTTTCTGCTATCAGCTTAGAAATAATCCTATAAATCACATTATAGAGAGAAATAGGGTGGAACTGGCCTAACCGGTCAGCCCCATCACACTTGGGGATGAGCGCGATTAAAGTCACATTCAAAGCCCAAAGCATCTACTTATTCCTCTAGGACTCTTGGACCAATTCCAATAAGTCCAACTTGATAGTATCCCAGAATTCTTGATAGAACTCAATCGGAAACACATCCGGTCCAGGAGCTTTGCCCTTTTTCATGTGGAAAACAATCTTCTCCATTTCTTCCAACAAAATAGGACCCATAAGCTACTCATTCATCTCCCTAGTAACTAGAGAAGGAATACAAGCAAGAACCCGATTCTCCTCTTCTGATTCCTCTGAGAATCCTCACTAAAAAGGGATCAAAAATACTACATAGCCTCTCGAGATATCTCTTGCAAAGATAAACACTGCTCACCTCTATCATTAACCAGAACAGGGATGGAATTGCCATGTCTTCTTGCTTTCACTGAGTTGAAAACGAATGCAATATTCTTATCCCCCACTTGAAGCCAATGTAGCTCTCTGTTTCCAATCGATTTCCTCCCTAAGCTCCCACTCCTCTAAAACCTTGACTACCCTCTCTTCCTCCCTAAGCAAGGCTTCTGACAATCCATGCTCTCTTATTTCTATGGTAATGCCATTCAACTCTAATTGAGCAGTTGTCTTAGCATGAAAAATATTATCGAAACACTGACGATTCCACCGTTTAAGCTGAAACTTAACAAATTACAGTTGCTTAGCAAACGTGTACATAGCAATGCCAAAGGTTGGCCTCCCTTTCTTTCACCATTCCTCAACATGATCCTGCAAAGAAGGATCTCGCAACCACATAAGCTGGAATTTGAATGAAGGAATGTGAGCTACCCGAGCAGAAGAAGACACCAATTTGATGGACCAGTGGTCCGAACCTCTCCAATCTAAAATCTTAGAGCATGTGGACCACCCCCCACCAACCCAAAAACTAGAAACCAGAAAGCAATCCAGCCTCTCCGCAATCCAATACTCCCCTACCCTCCTATTGTTCCAAGTGAACAAACCATTACTGAGCTTGATGTCAACAAGATTCAAGGTGGATATACTATCCCGAAGAAGGAAGGAAGAAGGCTCCAACCGTATAACACCACCCTTCTTCTCACTCCTCTAAGATGACATTGAAATCACCCGCCATAATCCACGGATGAAAATGGAAAAACCCATGCATAAAAGTAATATGAGACCACAAATTTTCCTTACCCTAAAGATCAGTGGGGGCATAAATGTTAGAAAATAAGATATATTCCCCAGTCTCAAGACTAGAGGTAACCCCAGATAAAGATGATCTAGAAGAAACCCACCATATAGGATGAATCCTCAAGGGGTTCCAAAGACAAGCCACACCTCCAAAGGAGCCCAATGCCCCAATACACTGACATTCGCCTCTCCCTCGTAGCTTTGGCACCAGACACAACATAGTTTCCACAGATAATTTAGTTTTCTGCAAGAAAATGACATCAGGAGAATGACTCCTTATCAACTCTCGAACAACTTTTTGTCTAGGGCCACTATTCAAGCCCCTCACATTCCATGATAACACAATCATTTCAGGAGATTAGAAAAATGAGAATCCAGAGTCTTAATTGACCCTGACTCAACCAAATTCGCCCCCATCAATTTGATCTTATTCAAGTCCTTCTTCTTGCCAACCTTCAAAATCTTCTTTGTTGCACCTTTTTTAATGTCTTTCTGAAGAAGACCCAGATGTAAAGAGATCTTATTACTTTAACCCAGCAGAGTCCAATTTTTGTGCTGCAGGAGAAACAACCCCACCAACCATCTTCACTTCAGCACTAGATATGGGTCCCATCTGAGCCACTACCTGTTGATCTATCTCCATCTAATAACTCACACCCGCCTGCAGACCCTGGGTAGTAACCAAGTTCACACTATCAGGAATCAACCCTGTTGCTCTATGATCCAAAGGAATCATCCTCGGATTCACCTTCTGCTGGCTAAGATCATCCAAGGCTTCAAATTTGTTAAAGGCATTCTCCTCCTGACTCTCCTGCAAAGACCTCTTTTGACCCTGGTTCCTATTCTTTGTCTTAACCGGGACAAAAAAATCAGCATCCACAACCCCACCAGACATGGAAGCTTTTCCTTTATCACCCCCATCTAGGTTACGAGATGATTGTTGAGGTTGAATTTTAGACGATTTAGACCTAGGGCACTTACACTGTAAATGACCATACTCATGACATAGACAACACCAGAAAGGTAAAGTCTCGTAATCAAGCTATTGGACCCAAGAGTAAGAGCCCACACACATATCTATAGCATCTGGCAAAGGCTTACTAAGATCAATTTCGACACAAATACGAGCAAAAGTCATTACCTTTCTCCTCAAGGTTTGCGTTGAAGGTCCGACAGGCTTCCCAAGCAATGAAGCTAGCATTCTCAACACATCCTTCCAACAACATTCCACTGAAAAATGAGGTAATCGAACCCACACTGGGACCCGATTTGGGAGCTCCTCCGAAGGGTTAAATCTCGCATGCCAAGGTTTGATGAACAACCCCACTTGGTTATAAAAATATGGACCTCCCTCAAAGATCCTATTGTGATCATCCATGCAATTAAAAGTGACCATGAAGTAATTGTTTGCCAACAACATAACATCCATTTCCCCTTCTGCCGCCCAAGTCCTCTGAGCCCAATTCTCCAAAAACTGTAGAGAAACCATCATCCCCAAAAATTTATAGTATAATGAGTGCTTGAGAAATATTCAACATCTTTGGCAATCATCTCAGGCGGGATTACCAATTTTGGCCTCTCCTTGCATCTCTCAAGACAACCATTAATCTTCAAAAACCGAGAGCCATTGGACAAACCTGCCCTAGTAAATCCCGAATCCGAAACAAAAAGATCATTAGTGAAGGTCTTGATACCTTGGGGTGGGGATTTTGCGTCCAACGCACCTCAAAAATCCATATCGGGGGAGTCCCTTGAGCCTTCCCCCCCCGTAGCCGACATCACAAAGGAGAAGGGTCCGACACAAAGAAGACCCACGCCCCAAAACCCTACCCACTGAACCCTCCACCCAAGCCGCACACTCCTCCCAAACTCTGTAACGGGGAGAAAAAGGCCACTGCCCTCCACACCCCTCGAGCTCCTCCCACCGCAGAAACCAAACACTAGTCGCCTTGCACAACCCGCACCCACACTCAAAACAAGCTCCTTATGATAGTCCTCCCCGCCACCAGCAACTGACCTCCACAACAAAATTGCCACACCCCCGGATGCACAAAACAATTCCCCCCTCGACGCACGGCCAAACACAGACCCTCCACGGGCTAGGGCTTGGATGCCCTACCACAGACCAACAAAGCTCGCGCATGCTCCATGGATTTCATCGTCTAATATTAAATTTTAAATGTATATATTTTATATAATTTTTTTTTTAAGATTATTATTTAAATGATTATTCATTTAAGAGATGAAATATTTGTTTGTATGATGAAGAATGAAGCTTTGGATTTTTGCTAATTTAGGGAATTGTTGACAAGGTAAAAAGAGAAGGAAAATGGAGTTTGCCTATAGATTGATAGAGAATCAATTCAAACAAACAAGTTGTTTCAAAGAAACTTTGGGATTGTAAGTGTAGAGTATATTATTAGGAATGTTTAAGAAACCTAAAAATTTTGGTTGTGAAGGGGTTAGAAGTGCAATCCAAAAATTTGTCACAAAATGTATAATTAGGAGAAAGTTATGAATGTTTAAAAAAAAGAGATGGTTCAACTAATAAATATCTACTAGAAATTCTTAGTGGCATACCTTCAATAAAGAAAAAAAATATTTAATAATAATTTTTTAATAGGTTCAAAAAATTGTGATTCCTTACATGCTCAGTAAAGAATATACTAACATAATTGACTTTCTAAAAATTTATAACTGTAAATTAGTAATTAATAAAATGTGAACCCATGAATAAAAGACTCAAACAAAGATTCATCAAATTTGTAAAAAAGCTTAGATCCAAACCATGTATTAGGTAGGTAGAGATAGGTGTTGAGCATATTGTTGAATGGGAAAGTAAATCTCATAAAAAGAACTTGGATTTTTCTTAGAACTATCATCAAAGCAATTATTCTTGGATATTATATTTTTTGATTGTGAGGATGATCATTAAAGTCATTAACCTCTCTACGAAGAGATGTAGGGAAGAGACTTGCATGTCCTCACATGCATCGACTATGAATTCGACTAGATAGATGCATTGACAATAAAAGTGACTCTTTCTTTTCCTCATTTGTATTACACTTTCTCATTTTAAATTTTTTTTTTTTTAAGGTGTCCTCAATGTGATGGCGTGTTCTAATTTTTTTAAAGGGGCTGACTTCCAATAATGAGGATTACACTTTCTCATTTTTTTATTTTTTTTTAAGGTGTCCTCAATGTGATTGTGTGTTCTAATTTTTTTAAAGGGGCTGACTTCCAAGAAATTTTATTTGAAATGGAAGGGAGAGAGAAATGAGATTTGATTTGAAAAAAAATGATTTCTAATAGTTAGAGCTACATGATAAGAAGTTTGTTATTGTTGTGGGCAATTTTTTAAGAATGAAATGTATCTATTTAGATGACAAAAATTTTCATTAGTAAAATGAAAAATAAAGTTTGATTGAAGAAAATATTTGCATTTATCATGGTTGGGATTTTCGTTAGAAAATATGTCTTAATAGCATAAATAATGTAAATTTTAGACTAAAACATAAAATATTAATTTTTACGTTATAATTTTTTTTTTTTTTCTGAAAAATGTTTTAGTTGCTCAACATCAATTTCAAATCTTTACAATTTTATAGGAGGCTCCAAAATTGTTATGGCCTCTAGAAGTTGGGCCTCTTTAAAAACACATTTGGCATAGAAAAGAGTTGGAAAAGGGAGGTATATTTGTTGGCCAAATTATGACACATGTTATGGCATCATAGAATATCTTTGGGTTGAGATTATAAATCCAAAATGGAATGTTTGAGTTGGTGAATAGATTATGATGCAACTATGATAGATGAAGAAATATGTTATTTTTAGCATATTAAGTCTTCTTGGGATTTGGGTGTTGTTTTTAATCAGATATTTGGATGCTATATTTTTTGGTGGTTTTAGCTCATGGTTTTGGAATTAGCATTTGATGGTTTTGTGAATTAGTTCCCATATGTATTGCATGCTTGAGATGGAAGAATAGATGGTCAATTTGTAGGTATTATTATGTTGTTAAAACTATTATGGGTCACTATTTGGTGATACTACTACAAAGGATTTCTCTATAATATTACTATAGCGATGTTCATATTACTAAATACTACATTGGGTTGCTTTGAAGTGTGGGATTCTTCTCTTGAAAGGCTTGCCCCCATGTATACCTCTATTGTGGTATATTTTTTTATGTTTAATAAGTGTTTCTCCCTATTGTAATATAAAGATCTAAATTTTACACATTAGTATGTTTAAAATTAGTTTAGGAAGCATTTGTGTACATACCTTTATTACTTTTATTTAGTATCAAAGTTAAATTACTTTGGATTCTACGCATTGGTTAGAGGGATTTTGTAGGGATTTTGTACTAATCTTTATTTGAGTGGGATCTTTTGTAGAAGTATTTGATATTATTATTGGAAGAGATGACAAACACATTCAAAATAGAAATATAATTCTTAGGCACAAATTTTAATTTTGAGCTTTGAAACCCTATGATGGAGGATATACTTGTAGATAGAGATTTATGGACTATAGTATTTAGATCAAATCTATTAGTATATACAAGAATATTGGAAAAAAAATATACTAAATTTTTTAAGGTTATCATTATTTTGTTTGGACAATTCAATATTGTTGAATGTGTATGAAGAAACCTCTATAACACTTCTTTAGAAGAAAATGGGAGATTTATTTCAAGGTAAATCTTTGTCATCAAACTATTTCTGAGAAAGAAGTTGTATACCATTAGGATAGAGGATGGTGGCTTTATGGTTGAACATATAAATACATTTTGCATAGTTGTTACCTAGTTGCACTTTAATGGAGTAAAAATGTAGCAGAATGTTGAATATTCGGGCAACTGAGAGGGGGGGGGGATTCAATTGACTATAAAAAAAATTCTTTTAACCTTAATGCACAAATCTAGAATAATAAACAAAAATTAACAGAACTTGAAAGTGCATGCAAGAATCAGAACAAACACAAGAAACACCAGATTTTACAAGGAAAACCCAAGAAGGGAAAACCACGAAGAATGCTAATTCTCAATATATAAACATCAGTTAAGATGATTTTTATAAAGGGTGGCTCACTGCCAAGGTGCTCACTGTCGATAAAGAAAGAAATATAAAGAGAATCCACCATAAAAACACAATCTGCATTGTTAGGACTACTTTCGGTAACAACCCCCAACACTATACTCACACAACTACTAAATTCTTTCAATCTTGCATGTCTTCAACACAACAATCCATATATAGTATTTCATCAAATCAAACTCCTATACATACTGTCTCCGAAAATCATACTTCTCAATGTTGGCTAAGACATAGATCTACAATAGGTCTCCACTAAACATTATGGTGGTGGTAAGGAATGAGAAGTGGACAATATCACATTGTTCCTCATCGATCATATCAACACGCTGCATACATTATGAAAGTCGGGCCCAAAACGTATTCACACGTTATAGAGCCTTAATGTCTAGTCCAAGGCCTCGAGCTTCAGATCGATCTGGACCCAAAGATAATACTGATAAACAACTTCTGAGATACCAAACTCATCCAGGAAACCGAGAAACCTCCAAGAACACAATATACCTAAGTCAAACACTCCTGCTCATCATACCACATCTGGACTTAATCTAGACCAAAGGATTTGACATCAATGACAACACATAATGCAATTCTAACAACATAATTGCTACAAAATATGATTGCGTATTTTACTAGGTTTATGGGAGCACCTTGTTATGGATATTAAGAGAACTACCACCAAGTTGAAAATGGATGTGATAGCATTGTTGCGTTGTGAAGAAATGTGTAGAAAGACTTAAATTAACCAAGGAGGCCTTAGTTTTTCATAGTAGAAAAAAAAGGACAAAAAGGATAATAGGAAATAAAAGTCTATATCTAAATTCAATGGAAGATCCAAATATCCTAATGCATCTAAGGAAAAATATTAGAATGAAGGTAAGATTGACCATTTTAGAAGATTGTTAAAATAAAATAAAAAGAGAGATTCTAATGATGAGTTTGAGAAGTCATCTTAGTATGATGGTGATATATTTTTAATTTTTTCATGGCCTTGGCTACACAAGCATTAGAAGATGCATGGCTAATCGCCTTTGATGCATCTTTTTGAATGACTTCTCATAGACATTAGTTTAAATATTATGGAAAATGTAATGGTGGGAAGATGTACCTTGGAGATGATTCTCATCTAAATATTGTTAGTCATAGAATAGTCTTGATTCTAATCCCTAATGGACGAGTAAAGGGGATCAACGATGTATTACATATATTTATTTTGGTAAGAAACCCACTTTTTGAAAGTAAATTGAATGATTTAGGTGTGTAGGTTATTTTCTTCAGTGGGGATATTAAAATGGTTAGAGGAATTATGGTGGTTTCTAAGTGTGTTTGGATAGGACCTATGTTTTCATTTGGATTATAGCATTGTTCAATGAAGTAATTTTTATATTCCTATAATTAAGATATCTATAGAATCTTCTTCACTATTGGAATTAGTAGTGAAGAGAAGCGTTGAATCTATTTTTGAGATGGTTATGTTTTTTGGGTACCCAAGGGTTCTCATACTTTAGGGACTAAGCTTCTTGTAGATAACTATGTTTGGAGATTAATGAATTGAGGAGGATCAAAGGAAGGTGAAAGTAAAAGCCTTGCCAAGGCATTAAATTATTGTAAGATATTGAGTTCAATTTTTGCAAACATTGTGTTTATCAAAAATATAAATTTTTTAAATTATATTCTAGCTCTCATAAATCTTCTAGGGTATTGGACTTGATATACTCTAATATATTCAATCTTATCAATGTCTATTTTATTCTAAAATTAGCTAATTATGTTATTCATTGATGACTAAAATATAACATGGATATATTTCCTTCGGATTAAAACAAGTCTTCATTTATTTTAAAAAGTTTAAGGCTCTTGTAGAAAATCGAATTGATTAAAATATTAAGAGTTTGAAGATTGATAATGGTTGTGAGTTTTGTTCACCAAATTTCAATAGGTTCTATAAGGATTGTGGAATAGTTTAGACATAAGATAACTCCATGCACCTCTCAATAAAATGTATTAAAAAGGACATAAGACATTTTTTTTTAATAAAAAATAGAACCATTTTCAATTTTATTCTAAGTTTGATAAATCTTCTCGGGTCTAGGACTTATACATTTTAATATTTTTGGTCTTATTAATGTTTATTTAATTTTTAAATTTATTTATTATATTATAATAGGACATAGCTCTATTTCCTTAGGAGGATATCTAAGGAATTTAGTTGGTTTAAATAGTTTTAAGGCTTCTGTAGAAAATTGGACTAACTAAAAAATATTAAGATTTTGAGGATTAATAATGGTAGTGAGTTTTGTTCAACAAATTCTAATAGGATCTATAAGGGTTATAGAATAGAAAGATATAAGCTGAATCTATCCACACCTCAATAGAATGGAGTTGTAGAAAGAATGATTAGGACAATCATGTAGAAACCTAATAGGATTCTTAGGGGGACCATCTTGGAAAAAATTGGGTAGAAGTGGTTGGTATAGCTTGTTGCTTGGTGTATAGTTCTCTTATGTCAATTCTTGTTGATAAAACATCTATGAAGGTGTGAATAGGAAAAAATAATTCATTTAGATATTTTATACTTTTTTGTTTGTGAGGAATATACTCATATGCCTTGGGAGAAGAGGTCAAAGTCAGAGAAAATGGCTATAAAATGTATCTTCATTAGTTGCAATATTGGTGTTAAAGGGATCATGGTGAAGATATTTTTATATAGAAGTGTTATCTTTGAAAAAGTTGAGTCTTCTTCCACTATACTGTAGCCAAAAATTGATTGAAAGAAAGATGTGGTTCAGCTACCCTTTAAGAGTAAGAAAGTTTAACCAAAAGGCTACAAAGGATTGTAAGAGGAGAGCTCAAATAGTTCAAAGAGTTCTAAAGAACGTGGAACCTCCACCTTAGCTCCTAAGGAGGGTCACTCAACATACATAACAACCATACATGTATTATACTCTCAAATGAAGATGTACTTTTGCTTTGATTGCTAACACTGATGATCCTAGGATTGTAAAGGAAAGTATAAAAAATGAATGACATGGAGTCCTTGAAAGTAGCTATGAATGAGGAGATGTTTAATTATTAAATAAAAATAGCATATGAGACCAGGTACATTTTCCTAATGAATGTAATCTTATTAGATGTATAGATGTTTAAAAGAATATTACTTTAGATCATTGTTTTGAAAAGTACAATGTGAGATTGGTTGTGAAGGGATATTTCTAGGTTGAGAAAATTGGTTATGACACACTTTATTTCCAAATGCTAAGCCAAAATGCATTTATTTTTTATTATCTTCTATAGTATCCTTTGGTCTTTAGGTTGAGTAGATGGACGTGAAGACAAATTTCTTTTATGGTAATTTGGATAAAGAAATTTATATGTCATAGCTTGATGACTAAATTAAAAAAGGTAAAAAAAAAAAAAAAAATTAAGTTGAAAAATCTATGTATGGCCTTAAGCAATATCATGGGACATTTTTATAAAAGTTCGATGATATAGATTGGGATTGAAATCTTTGGGTTAAAATTGGATCATTGTATCTATTGTAAGATGAGTGATAATCACTTATTATTGTATTATATGTTAATGATATGTATCTTTTTACTGAGGGGAATTATTGATTTATGAAATGAAGTATCACCTTTCAACATAGTTTAAAATGAAGGAATTAGAGGCAACCAAATTCATTTTGGGGATGGAAATCATAAGAGTTGGAGCTAACAAAAATATTTGGTTGGGATAGAGGAAGTATGAACTGAATTTTGGAGAGATTTAACATAACAACTTGTAGACCCTTTTGTGTTTCTATTTGGGTGTTTACTAAGTTACAAGTTGAGTAGTGTCTAATTTCTCCTTGTACAATAGAAGATATATCTTGAGTACCTTATTTTAGTGTTATTGAGAGCTTAATGTATGCTATGGTTTGGACAAGAATAGATATTTCCTAGAAATAGTGGGAGTCTTTCATAATTTCATGGCTAATCCTAGACAAGTACATTGGAATGTTGTGAGTAAATTCTTTAGATATTTGTGGGGTACCTTTGAGTACTCCATTTTTTGTCACAACAATTCCACAAAGACTGATATATAAATGACTATTTATGGATTTGGATTGGTATGAGGATGTTGATAGCAATAAATTCATTGGTGGTCTTGTCAATTGGATGAGAAAGAAATAGATCATGGTTACTTTATCCACAAGTGAAGTAGTATACATGAAAACTATTAATGCTTGTAAAGAAGTCACCTAGATTAAATTATTGTGTTCATATGTGAGGCTAAGTTATTAGATACTATAATTCATTGTGATAGTTAGAGTGTCAAATGTTTTTCAAAGAACATAACCTTTCATGAAATGATGAAGCATTTTGATATAGTACCATTATGTATTTATATGGTAGAGAATGTAAAGATGATGCTATAGAAAGTTGACACTATAAAATGTTGCACATCCATTAATAAGGCTAGTTACTCCAAAAAATATTTGGGGCTCTATGAGTTTATAGTCCTCTCAACTCCTTGTAAGCAATTCAAAAGTGTTGGTACTTATTTTTCTCTTGCAAGGTATATATCTTAACTTTTACCCTAAGGTTAAGTATATGGAGAATTTTTTTGTTATACTATGAAACATTAAAAAGTCAACCGATAAACTATAGATTTTATTTTTATACAAAATTAAAGTTTTGGAATGTTTAGCATCACTTCCAATTGTGTATGTTGTGTAGATTTATGATTTAGATAATTAAATAAAATACCCCAAGGACCTTTGAGATGAATAGTCATGGCCTCCAAAAATTGGCTTCCCATATTGGAAATGTAGAAACATATAGGACATAGAAAGAAGTTGCAAGATGTTACACTTGTTGAACAATTTATAACATATTTACAACACAACATAGGACATTTTTTAATGGAGATTAATGAACCAAATAAGAATGTATGATTTGGTGATTGGATAATGATTTTCTTATGAAAACGAAAGGAAATGTCATTTTAGACTTTGAACTCATCGCAGGATTTAATTGTAAGTTTTTAAACTAGTTATTTTTGTGCCCCTATTTTTTAGTGGTAATAGCTCAAGGTTTTAAAATTATTGTAGTGTCCCTCCCTGATTCATCCTTTGTTTCATGCATCAATAGACTTGTTTAGACTTGTTGATGATGTTTTAGCTAGTATTTATGACCATTTCTATCTCAGATGCTTATTGACGATGCTAGACATTTTATATAGACATTCAATATATGATTATCTATGTGGATGATGACATATTTTAGACCCTTATGATGGATGGACTTATATTTGAGGATCTATATGCATTTATTATTCCTGGATGGATTATATTTCTTATGATGGCATGATGATATCTTGATGGTACTAACCCAATTCCATGATTATATCAGATAAGTTGATGCTATGGTTGTTGTGTCTATGTTATGACTGTATTTGTGATAGAGATGATGCCATATCACTTATTATGAGCATGATATGATGTTGTGATTCTCTCTCACTTTCCTAATCATTTATGATATGTGTTTTTGTGATTCTCTCTCACTTTCCCGATCATTTATGATATGTGTTATTGTATATGTTGTCTTGTGGATATTGGTGGATGCAAGATTGTAGGTACTAGACATCGACTCCACCTAGTCTCATGGAAATGAGTGTGTCTTCATCCCAATGGCAACTTTATTGGAGATGGTATGAGTTCCTTCTACACACTCTAGGCTTAAGTTGATATCCTTGTCAGTTAGTGTCGTGGCTTGAGTCATAGGCTAGAATCTTGTGTCATTTTGTTTGACCCTTGTCGGGTTGCCTTATGGTGTTATGACTATTTAATTAATTAATAATTGATTCATATTGTTTATTAATGTTAAATTAAATTAATGTATAGTTTTGATATTTAATTCTTATTGAGTGATTTATTAATATTTAATGCTATTTTGATTAATGCTTACTAAGCCTTGATTTATTGGTTTATATTTAGCTTGTGCTTTTATGTTTATTTAATGATTTAATGTTTATTTGAATATTTATTATTTATTATTTAATTATTTCTAATTTTATTATTTGTGATTTTATATTTAGTTGGGGTATTTATTTATTGCCTTTGGCTTATTTTATTATTGGTCATTTTTATTATTTAATTTCCTTTTTACTTATTTGGGTTATTTAAATATTATTTACTTTACCTACCCTATTTTATTATTGGTTGAGAGATTTGGGTAAGTAAATAATTTTATTTTATATTTTCTTACCTTGATTTTGTGCATGGTAGGTATGAAATGTTATGTTATGGATTATTTTGATTGGTGGAGATTTTTGTATAGTTTTCAATGAAATTCTTATTTATTTGGCTTTTTGAGATTTTGCCAGAGTTGGCTTTCTCGAAAAATTTCTGCATGATTGAAGATTTTGGTTTTGCTTGGAGTTTGGAATTTAGCTTCGTTGGATTGAGAATTGGAGTTTCTCTTCTTCAATTTTATTTGCTGTAACTTCTATTTTTCTAGGTCGGTGAATTTCTACCTTTTGCAGAAAGCTCGTTTGTAGGAATGGGAAAATACTATTGTTATGAGATTATTGATATAGTTTATAATACAAAGTTTGGGGTAATGTATTTATGTGGAATTTATTTGCTGAGTTTTATTGTGAATGGCCTGTGGTTGCTCCTACAATAGGTATGAGTTTTTTGTGCACCCAATGTTGGTCTGAGAGAAATTGGAGTTGTTTTGCCGAATTGTTTTGTGTATTATGGTTGATTGTGAACATATTGAGACTATGTATTTTGTGTGCCTTGGAGTGATTTGTGAAGTGCTTGCCATACCTAGCTCAGATATTATATATATTTGTGTATTTCCTTGATTTTATTAATGTTATGCACCTCTTTGGTTGGTTGTTTGCATTATATTTTATACTTAAGGATTTATGGACTTTATCATAAATTTGGTCCCCGTATCTAAGTGTTAGTCTCAAAAGCACTAAATCTTTTATTAAATGCGTTGGAGTAATGAAGACATTGTTCCAATTTGCAAATACACTACTAAGCATGGAATATAAGTGCTATTGTATTTTACAAATGCGTCGGTGTTTTAGTCAAAAGCGTTATTCTGTTTGTCATTTGCGTTATCCTTTATCTCAGAGGCACTGAAGAAATTGAGGAATGGGCTAAATTATTTTACAAATGCATTGTTTTGTTTTACAAAAGTGTCATTCTGCTCTATCTTTTGTATTTTGATGATTTTGACTTCTATGATGGTTTTTTCTTTAGTCTAATTTTGTACTAGAGGCTATATTTTGGCATCCTTGTGATTTTCAGATTTGCATTTTGTCTAGATTTGGATATTTGTTTATCTTTTTAGCTCAGCAAGATGGGATATACCTTGATATTGAGAGATGTGTATATATTGAATTAGCTCTAGCAAGATGGTTCATTCATTGTTATAGAGGATTGCATCATGATAACTATAGTGAGATGATCGTGCCTCATTGTTGAGGATTGTTACTGGTCTTAGCCGAGAAAGAGAGATTTATGCTTTTCTCTTGTTTATCAACATTTTGATTATTGATGAGGCTCTTGTTTTTTATTAATTAAAAACAGGTTTTAAGGGACCCGAAACCCAAATACATAAGAAAGATATTCAATATAGCAACAAAATACAACAACAGCAAAACACCAGCAAAAAGACCAGCAACAAAGGAAAGGACAACAAAAGGCCAGCAAGAAATTGGCCTCAAGCCCAGCAAAAGACAACAATTAGAAATTCTTCATGGTTTCTTCTGCATCCTATACCAAAAGTATCATAGCTTTTGCCGCTTCCCTCAAATTAGTATTCTCTTGAGTAGTTTGGCTATCTTTCATCTTCATTTCCTTCTCCGCTGTAGTCTGCCTGGTTCTGCTCCTAGAGGTCTGGTGCTTTATCTCCTCATGCGGCTTCCTAGAATCAGACATGTTGATCAACTTGTTGATCTTAACTTCCAATTCCCTCTGTTTACCCTGCATGCTGGTAATGTTTTCCACCACCCACTTCTGAAAGTTGAAGAATTCAAGGGTGCAATTGCGAGCGATATTCAGTATGGTTTCCGCAGAATCCTTGCTTTGTTCCGTCTCCTCCTCATTAGGGTTTTCACCCTTAGGCTTCAGAGCCTCTCTCTCAATTTCCGAGCTGACAATATTATGTTGACAATTCTCATAATTGCCCCCTTCCTCTCCTTCCCTATACTCCTCCTCCTTATTGACCTCCTTTTCAGAAATTTCTTCATTATTTTTTCCTTCTTCTTCCTCACAAAGAACATCTGTTTCTTCTTGCACATTAATCTTCCTTTTTTTATGGGAGGGGTTTTGGTCTCCTCAATCGAACCAGAGTCTATGCTTTTCTCAAAAGTCTGAGAATTGAGAATTAAAGGGTCATCCTTTGTTGCCCTAGTCTTATTCTTCATATATTCATAAATCAGCAGGATGAGACCCTGGTGCGCAAGAGGGTAGGAGCTGGGTTTTTTAATGTGGTCGATCAAACTCTCGTTCAGAGAAGAAGCAAGATAGAAGGGCAAAGAAATTTTCACCCCATGGCAGAAGTGGTTTAGGATGGCAAAGTGATAATTGTAAATTTTCGTAAACCTACCATCCACAGTTAAATATTCCATTAATGCCCTAAGAATTTTTTGCCAGAAAGGTTTTACCTGTTGGGGGGTGAAGTAAGAGATATCATCCTTCTTCTCCAGGTTGCTCTTCTCGTCCTTTGTCTTAGGGAAGTTTTTGAAGGCTTCAGTGACGTACTTTCTATCCCTATAAAATTTGGTCCCCTCCATCTTGAGCCCCGTTACCTCCAAGATTAGGCTTTCATCAATGTGCCAGATTTCCCCAAACAGGGTAGCCCTGTTATTGCTCCAGCTTTTTGTGAACCCCTAAGAAACAGAGCTTCTACTACCATGGAGCTTCTCCATGTAATCCATGAACCCGTGTCAGTGGAGCCTTCTCCACACCTTCCTTTCTCTCTTCCAGTGCTCACACCCGGACGGTTCATTCCTGTTAAGGCTGCCTCCCATTCTTCTTTTCAGGTCACAATCACCTCTGTTACAGCTCTCGGCTCGCAAGTAAAACTTGGTGTTTCTAGTTTCTCCTTAAAAAGATACTTTCACAATTTTGAAATTGTCTTTCATGTTCATACGAACCTAGCTATTATTACAATTACCTCTCACACACATGTGTTCTTGGTAATGATGCCTAGAAGCACTCATCGATTGGCAGTTCATCCGCCTCCATACTTTGTCATTGGTACTCGTTCCCCATAATTCAATCAAAATATTTACTTGCTCCATTAAGGCGATCAAAAAATAATTGTTCCTTAATCTCCCACTTAATGTGATCTTCCCCTATATATTTGATCCCCTTTTCCAAATTAACCCCTTCCTTAGCAAGGATATCCATTACCTTGTTACCCTCTCTAAAAGTGTGGGTTAAAATAATGCTAACATAGTTATTAAGGATAGTCTTAGCATTTTTAATAATATTAGCAATATTCTAGGAGACTGAACTAATCCCTTTGAGGGCTTGTATAATATTTAAGGAATCCCCTTCAAGCCAGATTTTTTTAAATTTGAATTCCTAGGCTAACTGGAGGCTCTTAAGCATGGCCATTGCTTTAGCCACATGGTTGTTTTGGATTCCAAAAGGGGAAGCAAAAGAAGTGTAAAGCGGAAAAATCAAACCCTAGTTGTTCTCCCCTCCCCAACTCCAAGGAGAGAGAAGGGAGAGTCGCTAGGGTTGATGGTTTTCACTTAGGAGAGACTTTACATTCAAAAGAGGGGTTGAAACCCACAAGATCCAATCCCACGCAATGCAAGATTGGATTCTATATGAGTTTCAAGGGTTGTGATAGCAAGGATACCCTCTTTTGTAAAGAATGTGGATAGAATGTTTAAGCTAGGAATGCATGGAAAGTAGGAAAGATTCACTTATAAACAGAGATAGGGATATGATATGAAGTTGTGGACCTGGAATTAGCAGTAAAATGTCAGGACGGTGCTGTTCTACAAATTTGAGCAAAAGTTGACGGGACGATGGCGCCCGGTGTGCACACGGTCCTCCGAAAAATCCGTGAAACGAAGGGGGATCTGTTCGTCTCTGCACAAGGATTCCAGATCTTCAATTACAGCCGCGTACCTGCAACCTACACACAGAAAAGCGAAGACGATTGGGGGGTTAGGGATGAGGGGTTTGCCTTTAGGTCAAACCCCGGTTTTGGAATTAACCAAGAAATGAGAAATTGTTGTAAATGTAATGTAAAACAAGTACTAATACCTTGTTGTAAGGATGTTTGTATCCTTATATGCGAAGGTATAGATGTTGTTGTATGTTGTATGTTGTATGTTGTAGTATGTGATCTCCTCTTCAATGGTTGAATCCTTGTCTTGAATGCAACACTTAGCCTTGAATGGAGACTTAGAATGCTCGATTGCTTGAAGGAATGCTTGAATGCTTGAATGCTTGAATGTTTGAATAGAGTTTCCACGTCTTGTACACATATTTCCTTCCTCTTTTTTATCTCCCCAAAATGGGAGAGGAAATGTAGTTTATATACTTGTCAATTAGGGCTGATAGATTGATTTTCCCGACCTTAGGCCGACCAGGAAATGTTATTTTCCAATTTGCAAACAAAAAGACCCGAAGCCCCATAGGAGACCGGGCCCAAAATAGGGCCAGGGACCAGGGCACTGGGCGCTTTGGTCCCACCTCCTGGGACAGCAGGGTGCAAGGAGGGATCAGGCAGGGTGCTTGGAAAAATGCAGTTTTTGGTGTCATAAACAGGTTTCTGGGTCTCCATTCAGGTTCAGTGTTGCATCACCATCGTGAAGACCCAAATGTGGTCGAAATTGCAAGTGTCACAATTTTAGGACGTTACAAGAAGCAATACACCTTCCTTGAGCATTTCTGATAACTCCACCTCCACCAGCCTTTCCAAGGTTCCCTTTAGCAGCCCCATCAAAATTAACCTTTATCCAGTCATAATCAGGGAACCTCCAAACAATGTTTTCTCTCTTCTTCTTGTTATCCACTCTGTAGACCTTATCAATCAGGTTCCATTCAGTAGTAATGTCTTTTTCCATATCATTCAAATTTATAATAGCCCATTGTTGATTATTCTTGTGAGGGATGTTGATGTTCTCCTTTATAGCCCTGCATATTTTTTCAAAGACAACCCGAGTATTACACTTATCTTCCCTAAATATCCTGTTATTCCTTTCTTTCCAAATGCCCCAGCATATCATGGGGAGGGTCAGGGACCAAAGGTTTTTAATAATTTGGCAATTGGTAGGAAAATTCCATTGCCAAATTATATCCTTAATGCTTTTGTTCATGAACCAATTAATTTTCCATTTTTCCCATATTTTACACCAGATTTCCCAAGTGTAGGAGCAATGAAAAAATAGGTGATCAACTGATTCCTCCTCCTTCTGACAGAGCTCACATCTGTTAGGGAAATTGAAGCCCCTTCGGATTAAATTATCAATAGTAAGGATACTATTATAGGAAGCAAGCCAAAAGAACATGTTGACTTTTGGGATCAGGATGTTGTTCCAAACTTTATTCCAGAAAGGATTGTGGATTTGAGAAAAAGTGTTTTTATAAGTAGAAGAAACTATGAATTCACCTTTAGGGTCACTTTTCCAAAGGAAAACATCATCATAGTTGTTGTTAGGGGAAAAGGACAGCAACTCTTTCTGAATAGAGGAAAGACCAGGATGGATGTCCTCAAGATTGACCCATTTATTCTCCTTCCAATAGTCACAAACCATCAGCCCAAACCTCCTTTTACATTATTCAATGACTTGATTATTGTTTTGATCAAATAGGGCTTCATTCTTCATCCAGGGGTCTTCCCAAAACCTTATTCTATCACCTTTTCCAAGGGCCCATCTAGCTCCAGCTTTTGCAACTTTTATGGCTTTGGTTACACTATTCCATATGAAAGATCCAGTCAGGATATCTTCATCATTGAGGATCCCTTGGATAGTCTGATCCTTAATGTATTTATCAAACCAAATTTGGCTTCAGTCTTTCTTGATGTCAAAAGCTCTCCATAATTGCTTGGCAAGAAGAGCTTTATTAAAAGTTTTAATAATTTTAATCCCCAACCCTCCTTTGTTCTTTGGTCTACACACCTTGTCCCAAGAAATCAAAGGTATTCTCTTCTTTTCTTCAACTCCTGACCATAAGAATCTCTTCTAAATTATTTCCATGGTTTCAACAATTTTCGTCAGAATATCAAATAGACTGAGGGCATAAACAGGGAGATTTTGAAGAGTAGCTTGGAGGAGCTGCATTTTCCCAGCTTGAGATAACATTGAACCTTTCCATCCCGCAAGTCTCTTATTAATTTTATCAATGATCATATTCCAGAAAGAGTTTGGGGGAGCCATCCCTAAAGGAAGACCCAGGTAGGTAGAAGGCAACAAGTCTACTTTACAACCAATTATATTGGCTATTCTCTGCTGTCTTATGACTGGAGTATTGAGAAAGTACATAGCTGATTTGTCCCAGTTAACCAGTTGACCAGTTGCCAAAGCATAGGAGTTGAGAGCAGTTTTGAAGGCTTCAACCTCCTTGACTGAAGAATATCCCATGGTGATAGTATCATCAACAAACTGTTGATGAGTGCAAAACACATTGGCAGAAGAAGGTTGAAGACCTTTGATAATTTTTCTTTGTTTCAATTTATGAATCATTCTACTCATACTTTCAGCCAGAATGGTAAAAAGGATAGGTGATATGGGGTCTCCTTGTCTTAGCCCTCTAGAGTTTTAAAAAATAATTGGAGGAGACCCATTAACCAAAATAGAGAACATAGGAGTAGTGATTAGTTCTCTGATTATTTTGATAACCTTACCATCAAAACCAAAAGCCCCCATGATCTTAAATAGAACATCCCATTCAACTCTATCATAAGCCTTAGCCAAATCCAACTTTATCAAGAAACCTTCTTTTTTTGTAGTGCTGAGAGAGTGAATGTTCTCATGAACAAGAATGATTGAATCAAGAATCTATCTACTAGGAACAAATCCTTTTTGCTCTTCAGATATGATGAAGGGAAGCATCGCCAACAATCTTGTCATCATCACTTTGGATATTATTTTATAGAAAGAGTTGCATAGACTAATAGGCTTAAATTTTCCCATAGAATCTGCCCCAGCAACTTTGGGGATTAAGGCAATAAAAGTAGAGTTCAACTCCTTAAGGATTCTTCTGGACCCAAAAAATTATTTTATTGCATTAACCGTATCCTTCCCCACAATATTCCAAAATTCTTGAAAGAAAAACATAGGGAATCCATCAGGGCCCGGAGCTTTATCCCCTTGAAAGGAGAAGACAGCTTATTCTGAAAAGAGTTTATAATATTAGGAATATTGCTGACCAGATTGAGTTGATGGATTTGATCAAGCTCCTCATTACTAGACAACAACTGCTTGAAGAATCTAACAGCTTCATCCCTGATTTCATCCTTATTTGTCAGAGTGTTGTTCTCAACAGTTAACTTGGTGATTCTATTAGCTGCCTTATGTTTTAGGGAGGTCATGTGGAAAAACTTAGTGTTTCTGTCCCCTGCCTTCAGCCATATAGCCCTGGATCTCTATCTCCAATATATTTCTTCCCTTGAAATTATGGTATGAATGTTGTCAAGGACCTTATCTTCCATGGCTCTAGAATACTTGGTGTAGCCCTCTTTTTGAATGGATATTTGAATCTGGTTTAGTTCCTCCTTTAGCTTTTTCTTTGAATCAAAAATATCACCACAGACCTTTATTCCAAGTCTTAATGTTGGTTTTGACATGTTTAAGTTTTTTGGCAACTTTATACATGGCAGTTCCATTAATATCAAGATTCCACCATTCAGCAATGGACTTTTCAAGATTGGGGTGGGATATCCACATCTTTTCAAAGCGAAAGGGGAATCTTTTATTTTGCTTAGAGTTCTCAGCAACAAAGGAAATAGGATAATGATCTGATCCAATTCTATCAATGACAGAAAGGGAACAACTATGAGAAAGAATCCAATCATTAGAGAGAAGAACTCTATCAAGTCTTACCTGGATAAGATCTTCCCCATCTCTTTGGTTTGACCAAGTGTAGGAGGCTCCACTAAGATCCAGATCAATGAGAGCATTGTCATTGATAAAGTCCATTATGTCAGATCTGCTTTCAGGTTGAGCTTGACTTCCTCCAAATTTTTCTCTATCTTGCAGAGGAGTATTGAAATCTCCCATAACAATCCAACTATTCATATAGAAATTTTTCCTTTTTGCTGAAATTTTTCCCAAAATTTACTTCTAGCATGTTTGGAATTAGGGGCATAGATGTTAGTTATAACAAATTCCTTCTCATCAAAAATATTTCTAGCTTTTAAGGAAAGAATATTGCCATCGTCTTCAATCATGTCTCCAGAAGTTGTGCTTTTATTCCAGAATATAGCAACTCCACCAGAGGTGCCATTTGAGCTACTGCCAAAGACTCCCCCATTTTTAAAAAACTTAATTTTCTCCACTTTTTCTTTGCTCATTTTAGTTTCCTGAATCAGGATAATATCCGGATTTTGATCTCGAATAAGATTCCTTAATATATCCTATTTATTGAGACCATTTAGGCCTATGATGTTCCATGATATTAGCTTCATTTTGAGACCTGGGGCCAGGACTCCTTGATAGTTCTTTGCCTTCCATCAGCTATGCTTTGTTTACTCTCCTGGTCCCTGTGCCATTTCATAGTTTTGCGTCCTGGTGGGGATCTTGATGCCCCAAAATCTGCCTTGGATCTAGTTCTGGTTTTTACTCCATTAGGACCTCCTGTCTTCTTGGTCTTAATTTTCTTTTCATTTTCTATTGTGTTTTATTCTTGTTGTTCTACCCTAGATTCATCATTTGCCCTGGATTCATCTTGTATGTTACTCCAAAGCTTTTCTCTCTTCTGAGGTGAAGTGGTCATATTTACTTCTATGTTCTGGAATAAGGCATTTAAGTTTGCTTGTGGTGATCCAAACTTGTTGCTCCTTCTCATTTCTATTTCTTGTTCCTGAATCTCTTTCCCTAAACAGGGTTCTTCTTTCTCTGACATGGGTTCATTTCATTCCTCATGATGCGAGTCAGTGATATCCTCAATCTCACCATCCTCAAGGGTCTCTATATTGATTTCATCCTCCTTTTCTTTCAACTGAAGGGCTTCAAAGGTATTACCTATTTTGATCTCAAATTCCTTAGTTTCATTCTTCTTGTTCCCCTTCAAAGTAGGGTCTTTAGTTAAGTGACTGGATTCATTTTCCTGATTTTCTATAAACAGATTTCCACTTTTTTTTCTGCCTTATTGCAGACTTTGTTGTTATTTTTTTCTTTCCATACCAGTTTATTAATATTTTTGTCTTTAATCATAGGTCTTTTAGGGTTGCTGGGACAAGCCTTAGCCCAGTGACCTGCTTTTTTGCAAGAGAAGCACATAAAAGGGAGAGATTCAAATTCAATGGTTTGTTCCCATACCCCAAGTTTGGAATTTATATCAATGGTACTTGGGAGATCCATATTCTATGAAATGTTGACACAGATGCATGCATACACAAGTCTCTTACGAGCTGCAATCATTGGGTCTATCGCAATAAGCTCCCTAAAGGAGTTAGCAATTCTTGAGAAGACATCCTCCACCCAGTATTCCAATGGTAGTCCAGGCAGTCTTACCCACACCGGGGCAGATTCAAAAAAGGAATCATTTAGTTCCATGTTAGGGGTCCATTTTCTTAAAGAAAGAGATGATTTACCAAACATCCAGGGGCCTCCACTTAGAACTGTTTCCAAATCTTCTGCGCATGAAAAAAAAAACACAAAAAAACCCCTTGGCAAGGTAGTAACTTCAACCTGTCCTTTCATTCTCCATTTTCTT
Source organism: Cryptomeria japonica (assembly GCF_030272615.1). NCBI lineage: Eukaryota > Viridiplantae > Streptophyta > Pinopsida > Cupressales > Cupressaceae > Cryptomeria > Cryptomeria japonica. The sequence goes on along the minus strand of NC_081411.1, from coordinate 387,621,204 downwards.
TTAACAAAGGATCTAACATCCTCAATATTAGGTCGGGGTCCGACAAATTTTCCCACCAAAGAGAGAGTCATTAAAGAAATGCTATGATCAATAACCAAATCAGGAACCTCTATCACAAGTTTACCTATTCTATTGTTTGATATATCCTTCACAAAGGGGAGAGAGGATTTACCAGTCGGTTTACCAAAGGCATGTCTAGCGAAGAGGCTATTCCATGGTTTAGGTATTTGTCCCTCCTTAGTAGAACCTAAAACAGCCTGCACTGCCTCGGGACAAGAATCTTGCTTGTTTTTTTAGGATCGGGAGGAGGGTCCCATGTTCGTGGGTCCCCATCCTATCTTCCATCCTCATCATTAGCTGTATATCCTCGAGCTGCAGTGGATACAGACCCAGAGGACCCAGCATTGTTGTTCCCTCCATTTCCTGAATTCAAATTTCCCCTTGCAAACGTTGTTCCCTCCGCTATTCCCATTGCTTTTGCTCAAAAAGTATCAAGCACACTTTCTCTTCATGTTGATGAGACCTCTTATTATTCCTTGGCTCTTGTTTATATGTTGGCATTATGTCATTTTGGCTATTGATCTTATTGCATTTGTATTTGTGGATAATTTATGGTGATTATGTTTGAGCATCCTTGTTGATGTTATTTTTGTGTTTACCCTAAGGTCTTGGAACATGGATAGGGGAAGTGGGCTTCCATGTGATGGTTGGGGTAATGAGAGAATATGATTTCATGAGGTTCCTTGTAAGGATGCTTGACCACTAGGAAAACATTGGAAGTTTTCCTTGATTTGATTAAATGATAACCATACTAATTAATTAGTTGGGTTGGGTAATTATGACTCACCTAAACAAGATAATAAATTGATATGGTGCCCCACCTCATAGCCCTTGAGTGGAGACTCAGGATGAGATTGGGAAGACCATGGAGATGGTATACTAAACTCCCTTGATTCTCTCATAGGTTGATATAGTTTCGCATGTCCATCAAGGGGACGTGTGGAGATCACGTAGTGCCAGGTGGATACCCTGGTGTTTATATGTATATTACCCTTCTTTACAGGCATAGCATGTGATGAAAATCTTCCCTACATGTGTCTTTGTTCCTTATTCCATGTTTGTTAATATGCCTCTGGGAATTTTATGCTTTTGATTTAGCCATGTGATGTGATTTGGATTATTTTCTCATGTGGATGCTTTCACTTGTGGTTGTTATCTTGTTGAGATCTCATTGGTTTCTAGGTGTTAGCATAGGTCTAGAGTGTGTGTGGGACCTTGTATCATCTCCTAGCATGGGGGGTGGTTCCTTATAGTTCCACATGGTCAAGTGGTTTGATACCTTCTTCCATTGGTATGTTCTTCGTTGGATTCTCTTGTGCGTGGATGTGGATTCTTTATATCTTCAACATGGGATGGTTTCTTGGAGCAGATTGATGTATTAAGATTCATGTGACATTCATGAGATATTTGTATTTATAGATTCAGTATCATGTATCTTGATGTATAGGATATTGTATTCATGTGTAATGGAAATGATGTAGTAGAATGAGATAATGATTCTTCAAATAGAATGAGTTGTTGCAATCCTTCTTGATCCTATGTTGTATCTTGGACATTGATCATTAATGAAAATAAGGATTATATGTATGATTGAGTAAGAGTTATCATTGGATTAGTCTTAATGGAATAAAGTATATGTTCTTAGATGGAAAGAAGTTATTTTTTTATCATTCTTATCTCTTGAATATGGTTATGCATTTAGTGTTAGATGGATGTCTATTGTTGTAAAGGGAAGTATTTGATATGTTGTAGAAAATGTTTAGTAATGTAATGATGACATTTTGGTTTAAAGAAATGGGAATTGGGAATATTTGGATTGGTGCTCTTAAATGATCCTAAGGGGTTTTAATGGCATTTGTATTGCAATTGAATATGTTCATGATGGTTTAGATAAATGGATGTTTCCTTATGATATTGTAGGAAGTAAATGTAGTAAATAATAGATTATAATATAATATGGTAGTGAATATGATGTTATGTTCTTAATCTTAATTTAAGTAATGGCATTGAGATGCCCTAGGGAATGTTGATTGATGAGTTGTATTTATTTTTGCATGCATAATGTGCTTTTGAAATCATGCTTAAGTTGCTTATTTTCATATCTTATGTGTGGTTGTTTAAGTGCATTGAGTATTTTAGGTATATGTGTTGCACTAGTATATAATGTAAAAAAACAAAAAAATCTCTATTGTTAGATAGATGGTTATATTTCTCTAGGGTATTTTGGCGCGAATTATAGTTATCATTTGATGGTTTTTTGTATTACATCTATTTATTGGGTGCTTGCATTGTAGGTTTAGATAGTAAGTTTGTAGGTGTTGTTATGCTACAATAAATTTCATATCTATGGATGGTGATACTCTTGTAAATTTTTTGTCTATTTATAAGTGTATTTTAATTGTGTTTAGATTATTGAATAATATATTGGGCTACCTTGGAGTAGGTTTTTTCTCTTGAAGGTTTTTCCTCATATACACTTCTGTTCTCTTATAAATTTGTTAATATTTTATATGTGTTTCTCATTTCTCTAATTGTAAAGATTTAAAAATTTTACATTACTCTCTGTTAGTTAAGATGAGAGTTGGGGGGGGGGGGGGGGTGAATCATAAAAAACTTACAATTCAATATATTCAACAGATTCAACCTCGGTAGCTTTTACGGATATGCAACTATGACTATAAATCATTCAAACTCATAAACAGATACACTTAAAACATCATAACACATTTAACACCAGATTTAACGTGGAAACCCAAATAGGGAAAAACCACTGTGGGGTTTCGGACCCACTAAGAAATATACCCTTCTAGAGTATGCTCGGTTAAAAGCTTATCCTGTTAAAGATTACAAACACATAGCTAGATGTGACCCAGTTAAGGGATTTCCCTTAGACTTGTTAGAGTCTTGCACTTTGTTAGAAGTGACCTTGTCAAAGGATTTCAAACACTCATTTAGAATGTTACCTTGCTAGAGGGTTTACAAATAAGACTGTTAAGTCCACTCGGTTAAGAGATTTCCTGTCACTTACAAAATAAACAACAGTAATAAAATATATCTGCAACTTCACATCTGAAATGCTAAAGCAGATTCTATTTTCTCAAAACAATCTTGTCATACGACTGATCTTGTCCCTCGTTGGGCTTGCTGGGCTTCTCAATTTGTTCTTCAATCAGATCTTCAAGCTTTTGTGCTCGGTAAACATTATTGTAGCATCATTGTGCATACATTTGCCCACATACATTGTTCATTAACAATTCTTTATTTATAAACAATATCTAACCGCTTAATATCCTTGATCACATTTCCCATGATCAATCTTAGCCATCAGATCTTCAAACTTGACCAGGTTCAATGTATTCTTCGATTTGAAAACTTTTTACCTTACCTTGGAACTTGCATTCCTTCCTTGGAACTTGTGCTAGGTTATTGCAGTTCTGTCTGTGCTGTAGATCTTCCTCTTGTGTTTTCCATGTCGTTGATCCTCAACAAACTTCATGCACGACATACCAATCACTTATTCATCTCCAGCTCATTAACATCCTTTATTAAATAATGCTTTTATCCATCCAATGCGATCTATTATAACTTGGTTGTTACTCGGTAAATACTAAACTTCACTTGGTAGACATCCTGCCTTCTTTAATCGATATCGATAACCTTAGGGTTTATCGACTAGGTACCTTAAGGTTTACCGACTAGGTTCTTTGCTCGGTGACATAGTACAGTATTAAACTTATAATCAACAACATATGTAGGATATCAAAACAATCAAAACAACATGATCTCATCCTTGTCTAGCTTGGTAATAGTTGCCCATTGAATAACTTATTATTCCCCTTCATTATCACATCCTTTCTGCGTCACTTACCGACCACTTAATACTCATCAAAACATTCTTCTCAAGATATGGCAACACCATACTGAATCAGAAAATCAATTTCTTGACATCAATGACAAAATAATATTATTAAGATAGTAATCATCCTTCTTTAGTTATATCAATGATCTTTAACAACCTTCTCAATATCCTTATTGAAATGCCAACAATCTCCTTTTCTGTTGTAATGCCAACAATCTCCTCCTTTGGCATTGATGGAAAAACCAACTTGATTTGATTCAATTGATTCGGATTTTGATTGCTATAAAGACTTCTCCATTGCTGTGAAGATTTCTTCTGAAGTCTTCTCCATTTAGTCTTCTCCCCCTTTGACAACAATGCAAAAAAGAAAAACTAATTCATGATTTCTTCCTTTGTGAAGTAATTTCCTCACAGACTTATTAACGGTCAGGGCATTTTTGTCTTCAATCACTTTTTCTTGTACAACTTTAGGTGACCTCCTAAAGTGTAAAGTAGCATCAACTTCATAGATAGTTATCCTTTAAATTCATAGAATTGATGCTTTCACCGAACTCTGTCAGTGAGTACTAGATAGGGGTAGGACCCCTAACTGACTTCTGAGATACTCAAAAGTGTCCCTTGGCAATGGCTTTGTGAAAATATCTACTATTTGTTCCTTTGAACTGATATATTCCAGCACAACTTTCTTCTCTTGAACTTCTTCTCTGAGATAATGATACTTTATAGAGATATGCTTTGTCTTAGAGTGCATTATTGGATTCTTTGAAATGTTAATGGCACTAGTGTTATCACAGAATATAGTTACTGGCTCAGTAACCTTCTCATTCATACCTTCCAACAGTTGTTTAATCCATGCTATATTGGTACAATTCAATGCTGCAGTGACATATTCAGCTTCAGCTGTTGACTGTGAAATGCATCCTTGTTTCTTGCTAAGCCAATTGACTAGTCTATCTCCCAAGAAGAAAGCTCCACCGCTTGTGCTTTTCCTATCATCAATGTTTCCTACCCAATCAGCATCAATATAGACTTTTAGGTCAAAAATATTCCCTTTTGGATATGCTAAGCCATAATCTTCAGTGCCTTTCAGGTATCTGAAAATTCTCTTAATTGCTGTCATATGTGTTTCTTTGGGATCTACAGAAAATCTTGCAACTATACCTACTGCATGTGCTATATCCGGCCTGCTGTGAACCACATATTGTAGCTTTCCAATCATAGATCGGTAAAGTGTCTCATCAATAGTTGTAGATTCATCACTCTTTGATAGTTTACAGTTGGTAGTCATAGGAGTACTTACAGTTTTAGAATCCTCCATTCCAAATTTCTTCAGGATTTCCTTTACATACTTGGATTGAGTAATGAAAATCTCATTTTTTCTTTGTAGTATTTGTAAACCTATAAAATACTTTATTTCACCGATTAATGACATCTCAAATTCTTTGCACATTTCATTTCCAAAGTTCTTGCATAAAGAGTCATTACCACAAAAAATAATATCATCAACAAATATGGCTGAAAGCAGTATACCATTGTTCTCATCATTATTCATATACATGTTGTTGTTTTCACTTGTCCTTATAAATCCAATCTTGATCAAATAAGAGTGCAGTCTTTCATACCATGCTCTAGGTGCTTGCTTTAGACCATATAATGCTTTGTTCAACTTACATACCTGATCTTTATTCTTGTCTTCAATAAATCCTTCAGGCTATTCAATGTAAACTTCTTCTTCTAGTATACCATTCAAAAATGCAGATTTAACATCCATTTGATATACCTTGAAATTTTGGTAGGTAGCATATGCCAACAATGTTCTTACTCCTTCAAGTCTTGCCATAGGTCCAAAAGTCTCACCATAATCAATTCCTTCTTCTTGAGCATAACCTTTACAAACTAGTCTTGCTTTATTCTGAATAACCTCTCCTTTTTCATTTAGCTTGTTTCTGAAAATCCACTTTGTACCGATTACATTCTTCTCTTTTGGTCTTGGGACCAATGTCCATGTTTCATTCTTCTTGATTTGATCAATCTCTTCTGTCATAGCATTTATCCAATCTTTATTACTAAATGCCTCTTTTATTATCCTCAGTTCAAATTTAGATATCAGACATGTGTTTTGTCTCAGTTTGTTCCTTGTCATCACTGGATCATCCTTATCTCCTATAATCTGACTTGATGCATGATTTCTTCTGACATACTGCGCTACTATGGGCTTGGTAGGTTTTGTATGATCTTCTCCATCACTCAGTAACTAAGTAATTTCTTCATTTTCTTCATCAGCTTTCTCGATAGGATTTCTTGGTTGAACATAAACAAATTCTTCATAATTTTCTAGTTCTTTGGAATTTTCTTCATCATTTCTTTCTGCAAATTCATCAATTTTCACATTTGCACTTTCTACTATTTTGTTAGATGACTTGATCAGACATTTAAATGCTTTGCTTCTAGAAGAATAACCAAGAAATGTTCCTTCTTCACTTTTTGGATCAAACTTTCTGTTTCTGTCATCTTTGTGAACATAACATCTACTTCCAAATATCTTAAAATAACTTATATTGGGTTTCTTATCATACCAGATTTCATATGGTGTCTTCAAAGTTCCTTTCTTCAGTTGTACTCGGTTAAGGGTGTAAACTGTAGTGCTGATTGCTTCTGTCCAAAATGTTTGAGGTACCCTCTTTTCTATCATCAGGGTTCTAGCACAATCTACAAGTGATTTGTTTCTTCTTTTTGCTATCCCATTTTGCTGAGGTGTTCTCGGTGTAGACACTTGTCTCTTTAGACCATGATCATTGCAAAATAGATTAAATTCATCAGAAATTAATTCTCCTCCTCTATCAGATTTTAGACATTTCAATTGTCTTCCTATTTATTTTTCAACTCTAGTCTTATACCATTTGAACATCTGAAAGGCTTCTGATTTTTCTTTTAAAAACATAACTGACACCATTCTTGAGTAATCATCCACAAATATATGAAGTATCTATCTCCATAATAACTTTGAGCTTTCATAGGACCACAAATATCAATGTGTACAAGATCTAAAATTCCTTTAGAGGTGTAGGACTTACTTGTAAAGCTTGACCTTGTCATCTTACCCATCTGGCATCCATGACATATTGCATTCTCTGGTTTTTCCAAGCTCGATAGACCTCTTACTCGGTGCTTCTTGCTTATTTTGATCAAGTTATCAAAATTTATATGACAAAACCTTTTATGCCATAACCAGGTATCATCTATTTCAGCATACAGACAGTTGTTCCTAGTTGAGTCAAGATGAAATGTATTACCTTTAGTTTGTGTCCCCGTAGAAACTAGCTTTCCATGTTTGTCATGAACTTTGACACATCCCTTTGGAAATTCTATTCGGTATCTTGTATTGTTTAGCTATGCTACACTCAACAAATTGTATTTCAAACCTTCAACCTAGTATACATCATCACATTTTGCATTGTCAAGAAGTGTTATGGATCCTTTACCTTTCACCGGACATGGTGCATCATTACTGAATCTTACATATCCTCCATCATAGTCTTCTAATTTAACAAACTTGTGTTTATCACCTGTCATGTGATGTGAGCATCCACTATCTATGATCCAAGAATCATTTTTTATTTATGTGAGATATTAGGGCTTTTTCTTCATACCTTTCTTCATCTGATCCATCTTTGATAGCCACATAAATAACTTCCTCTGTATCAGTTCCATCAAATTTATCATCATTGGATTCCTCATCAGCTACTAGGCATGTCTTTCTATCTTTCCTTCTGAAGTCTCAGTGTCCTCTATATTGGTTGTCTTTCTGTCTGTCATCTCGGTATTCTCTCTTTTCACTGGAGTCTTTGTCAAGACAGTTAGAAGCCATATGTCCTATTCTATCATAGTTAAAACATTTTAAAGGTAGCTTTCCTTTATACTTACCTTTTCCTCTTGGTAACCTTCTAGCTAATAATGCTTCATACTCTTCTTGCTTTTTGATTTCTTCATATAGTTTGTATACCTCTTCCATGTTTTTGTGAAATCTTTCACTTGCTCCACTGTGATTTCCTTTAGTATACTTATACATTCTATCATTGTAATCATCAGATTCACCATTATGAAAAGAACTGAATGCAGATTCAACTTTATTTATCGAAGACCCACTGTTATCAAAATTACTTAACTCAAATGCATGTAGCTTACCGATAGTAGCATCCAAAGAAGCCGACATATTTGGTACAAACCTTAATTCATTGATTGCAGAGACTCGAATGGCATAAGCAGGTAGAAGTGTTCTAAGCAACTTACTTGTTACATCCTTTTCTTCAACAGTTCCCCCTGCTCCTTTGATTTGATTGGCAGTCTCCTTTAACCTTGTACTGTATTGTGTTATGTTCTCACCTTCATTCATTCTCATGGATTCAAGTTGTCCTCTTAGACTATCTACTTTTTCTCTCTGAACATGTTCATCACCACCATACATAGATATGAGCTTAGCCCACATCGCTTTGGCATCATTGCAACCTTCTAGGTCATTAAACTCTGAGTCGGTTAATGCAGAAGTTATTTCAATCATAGCCTGACTATGTTCTTGTTTTGCATTTATCTCTTCCATTGTCATCAGGTTGGTGTTGGGTGCTACTCTAGATAATATGTTGCATATTCTCCAATTCCTGATAAATGCAGCTTCATCCTTTTCTGCCATGTGGAGAAACTAGACTTGTTTAGCTTTGGTGCATCCCTTTTATACATCTTTGGATCTTTGCCTCAAGTACCTTTAAACTTTTCTTTCAGAGTCCTAAGCTCTGATACCAATTGTTAGTTAAGATGAGAGGGGGGGGTGAATCATAAAAACTTACAATTCAATATATTCAACAGATTCAACCTCAGTAGCTTTTACAGATATGCAACTATGACTGTAAATCATTCAAACTCATAAACAGATACACTTAAAATATCATAACACATTTAACACCAAATTTAACATGGAAACCCAAATAGGGAAAAACCACTGTGGGATTTCGGACCCACTAAGAAATATACCCTTCTAGAGTATGCTCGATTAAAAGCTTATCGTGTTAAAGATTACAAACACATTGCTAGATGTGACCCGGTTAAGGGATTTCCCTTAGACTTGTTAGAGTCTTGCACTTTGTTAGAAGTGACCTTGTCAAAGGATTTCAAACACTCATTTAGAATGTTACCTTGCTAGAGGGTTTACAAATAAGACTATTAAGTCCACTCGGTTAAGAGATTTCCTATCACTTACAAAATAAACAACAATAATAAAATATATCTGCAACTTCACATTTGAAATGCTAAAGTAGATTCTATTTGTTCAAAACAATCTTGTCATATGACTTATCTTGTCCCTTGTTGGGCTTCTCAATCTGTTCTTCAATCAGATCTTCAAGCTTTTGTGCTTGGTAAACATTATCGTAGCATCATTGTGCATACATTTTCCTGCATACATTGTTCATTCACAATTCTTTATTTACAAACAATATCTAACCGCTTAATATCCTTGATCACATTTCCCATGATCAATCTTAGCCATCAGATCTTCAAACTTGACCAGGTTCAATGTATCCTTTGATCTGAAAAACATTTTACCTTACCTTGGAACTTGCATTCCTTCCTTGGAACTTGTGCTAGGTTATTGCGGTTCAATATGTGATGTAGATCTTCCTCTTGTGTTTTCCATGTCGTTGATCCTCAACCAACTTCATGCACGACATACCAATCACTTATTCATCTCCAGCTCATTAGCATCCTTTATTAAATAATGCTTTTATCCATCCAATGCGATCTATTATAACTCGGTTGTTACTCGGTAAATATTGAACTTCACTCGGTAGACATCCCACCTTTTTTAACCGATATCGATAACCTTAGGGTTTACTGACTACGTTCTTTGCTCGGTGACATAGTACAATACTAAACTTATAACCAACAACATATGTAAGATATCAAAGCAATCAAAACAACATGATCTCATCCTTGTCTAACTCAGTAATAGTTTCCCATTGAATAACTTATTATTCCCCTTCATTATCACATGCTTTCTATGTCACTTACCGACCACTTAATACTCATCAAAACATTCTTCTCAAGATATGGCAACATCATACTGAATCAGAAAATCAATTTCTTGACATCAATGACAAAATAATATTATTAAGATGGTAATCATCTTTCTTCAGTTATATCAATGATCTTTAACAACCTTCTCAATATCCTTATTGAAATGCCAACAATCTCCTTTTCTGTTGTAATGCCAACACTCTCTTCAAATATCAATTTAGGAAGTGTTTTTGCATACCTTTCTTCGTTTGATATTTTTAATAAGAGAAGGAACTAGCAAAGAGAAACCATGATTTGGGTACCCTTAAGGATTTTGGAAGTATAAATTTTGGGTTATGAAGACATGTAGCACCTCTAAAAGATTACTTGTACAATTTGTTATCCTAGGCACCTCAATTCATATTATACACCCTCATAACCTTGAGGAAATGTGTTAATCAAATCCATGTGTTATAGAGAAGATTTAAAATAAAAAGGTTTAATCAATTTCATAATACTTGTGATTCAATTTCACTTGCATATTACTAGTATAAGTAATTTGAGAACTATTGGCATTCACCTATAAACAATAATATACGTATAAGACATTTTAAAAATATTTAATGGATTTTTTTTTGCCACTTGTTAGGATTTTTTCTAGACTAGTTAATTATGATGGAATTTTGTATTATGTTGTTGTGTTGACAAGATAAAATTATAATTTACTTTAGATCCTTTAGATAGTTATAATCTAGTTATACAATGCAATTGTAACTTAGAGTTTTGCAAGACCACCTAGGGAATTTTATTTCACTCGCATAGTTGGAATAAATTTGTCTAGATGAAATAATTCCTAGGTTCCATGAGCTTTAAGAGCTACTCCAACATAGTTTAACAATTTTTTTCTCTTAGGGCTCTCAAGAGTTTGTGTCAGAATAATGCACTTTGGAATGGTAGACTGACTTGAGGAATGTAAAAAGGCCTTACCTAGGATTTTCATGCACACTTTTATGTGTTGGCATAGTTTTTTTCCATGATGCATGAAATAAAAATATGCTTCTTGCCATATTTGCAATGCTCTCCATTTACAGTTTGCAAAAATGCATTTGTTGTTGGCATGGTTAGACAATGTTGAGTTAAGAATGTTGGTATTTTGATATGGTTTTGTCATTGATGTCAACACCTACTGAAACACTAGCACTTTGGAGATCCAGCAACATTCACCGGCAAGCAAGTAACTATTGCACAGTTACTGGTATATGGCTCACCGACAGGATATAATGTTCACCAGCACTTGGAATGATATGGAAGACACTTGGTAATGTCGAAGATATCATGTGGACAATTTTTTTTGAATAATTAATCATTGGTATATTCATATTTGCATATTTGCTTTTACCGGCAAATAGGTCCAGGGTTACCTAGGGTTACACTGACAGGTTTATCTTTTCCAGATTAGTATGGCATGCTATGGAGATGATTTATTATTGTTGTAAATGCATTAAGCCGACATGTTCAATTGATTATTGCATCGGATATTATATTATTTGTAAATTTTTTTTATTGTACTATCTTGTAGAGCCGACCTACTAAAATTGGTCTTAGGTTATGATATAAATGTAAGATCTTATTTGTAAGATCAAATGTGGAATGCGAGGAAGAATTGTGAGAAGGTATATGCGAGATTAAGCAGAGGTATACACGAAGACATCATTTGAAGGTGAAGCTAGGTTTTTGTAGAAGCATATCAACATTACACTGGTACTGAATCTAGCATATGAAGATGCTATTTTGTGCAGTACATTCTTATTGGATTTAACCATCCAACTGTAGTCAGTGTGACTCCCATTTTGTGATTGAGTAGTGAGCTCTAGGTTGTTGGCCTTTCTCCATGTGCGGACCCCATTTATGTACACTTACTAGCTGCAGTAGTATCATCTGATTGTGGGTAAGGTTTCCCACCGTGTTTTTTCCCCTTACAAGGTTTCTACATACAAATATTGGTGTTATGTGTTGTGGATGACTTTATGTTTATGTTTCATGCATTAATCTTTACTGGTATAGCAATTTACTGTTAACACTGTCTACCGACATACTTAACTAGTTTACCGGTATTAAGCATTAAGTTGGTTAAATGGTTTTGGTTTAAATTTATTAGACAACTGATTCACCCCCTCCTCTCAATTATCTCCGGGACCTAGCAATTGGTATAAGAGCTTAGCCCTTTTTTGCAGAAGTTTAACAACTTGAGGAGATCCAATGTCTACTAATTATTTCAGGAAGGACAATCCTAAACTTGATGGAACCAACTATGGGATATGGAAGATCAGGATGGAGACACATCTGAATTGCATTAGTAAAGATATCTGGGAAGTTACAAAGAATGGTTATAGTGTTGTTGTAGCTGGTCAGACTACTCCAACTACCTTAGCTAAAGATGAAGAGAATGATTGCAAAGCAAGAGAAGCACTTTTGAGTGCATTATCAGATCAACAAATCATGGGATTATCAGATAGGTCTACTTCTAAAGCTATTTGGGATCATTTGGAAACACTGAATGAAGGAGATTCCATAGTCAAGATTGCAAAACTTGAAAGCTTCCGAGTCAGGTATGAACATCTGAAAATGGAAGAAGATGAAAGGATTTCTGCTTTTATGGAAAGAGTAAATGAAATTGTTTTGGGTATTAAATGTTGTGGAGGAACCTTGAGTGAGGATGAAATTGTTTCAAAAATCTTAAGAGGATTGCCACCAGCATATAATGAAGGTTACTGCTATAAATGAGTTGAGAACAATGCCTAATACATCAGTAACTAGGGATACACTGAATGGAAAACTTTCATCTTTTGAAATTGAGGAATTTGGTCCTGTTGCTAGTATAAAGACAGATTTGGCCTTTAAAGCATCAACATCATCTGCTCCATCATTTGACAAATCAGACAGGAAAGCCTTTTATGCAAGAGAACTTGAAGAAACTAGGAAGGAGAATGAAGAGCTTGAAGAACTTGAAGCACTATTTGCAAGGAAAATGCCAAAAGGTCCAGTTGGAAGTAAGTATGAAGGTAAAGCACCCTTTAAATGTTTCAACTGCAATAAGATTGGTCATATGGCTTCAAGATGCCCTGATAGACATGCTAGACTAAGAGAAGAAGTGAGAAGAACATACAAGCCTAATCCTGAATATCAGAGATACAAATTTAAGAAGAACAAAGACAAATCTTGCTACATTGCTGATGAAGGTGTGACTAATGATTCTGATGAGGATCCAGCAGACAATGGATGGGTTTTTGTTGCTATAACAGAAGATCAACCAACACCTACTGCTCAACTAGTAGAACAAGCCCTAGCAACTAAAGTTGAAGTAAAGGATGAATGGGTGATTGACTCAGGATGCTCACATCATATGATCAGAGACAAAGGTAAATTCTTGAACTTTCAAGAATACAATGGAGGTTTAGTAAGATTTGGAGATGACAAAGCCTATTCAATCAAAGGTAAGGGTTCAATATCTCTTGATGGTAAGCATAACACTGACAATGTCTACTATGTTAAAGGATTAAAGCATAATCTTTTAAGTGTTGGTCAATTAGTTGAGAAGGGATTTCAGTTACAATTTAAAAATGGAAAATGCAAAATCATGAATAGAACTGGTTTGGAAATTGCAACCGGTAATCAGACTAGAGGTAATATCTTTCATTTGAACAACAGTGAAAAGGCATGCTTGATCATATAGATGAAAGTTGGTTATGGCATAAGAGACTATGTCATGTAAACTTTGATTGCATGGTAAAAATTAGTACTTCTAAGGCAGTTAGAGATCTACCTAAAATTGTGAAACCTCATAATACAATTTGTAAGGAATGTCAATTTGGAAAACAAGTTAGAGCTAGTTTCAAAAGTATTCCAGAAAAATACAATAATGCTCTTGATTTGATTCACACTGATTTATGTGGTTCAGCTAGAACTAAAAGCTTACAAGGTGATAGATATTTCATGCTAATTATTGATGATTATTCTAGAATGTGTTGGGTTACTTTTCTCAAAGAAAAATCAGAAGCACTTGGAAAGTTCAAACTGTTCAAAGTAATGGTTGAAAATGAAACCGGTAAGAAAATCAAATGTTTAAGATCAGATCAAGGAGGAGAATTCACATCTAAGGAATTTAATACATTTTTTGAAGTGAATGGAATCAGAAGACAGTTATTAGCACCTCGGACACCACAACAGAATGGAGTTGTTGAAAGGAAAAATAAAACTATCTTGGATGCAACAAGAAGTATGTTATCTGAAGCAGATTTACCACATGTATATTGGAGAGAAGCAGTTAGCACTGTTGTCTATACATTCAACAAAGTTCACATCAAAGGTGAAACCAGTAAGACCGCTCATGAACTATGGTTTGGTAATACTCCTACTCTTAAGTATTTCAGAATTTTTGGAAGTAAATGTTATATTAGAAGAGATGAGTATATTGGCAAATTTGATCCTGGAAGTGATGAAGGAATATTTCTTGGTTATTCATCTAAGAGCAAGGCATATAGATGTTTTAATAAGAGATTGTAGAAAATTATTGAGAGTACAAATGTAAAGATTGATGAACAATTCAGAGGAACTTCAAGGTATATAGACTCTGAACCAACAACATAAATTGTGACAAATAAACCTACACTAAATCCACCAGTACAGAATGAAGATCCAGTTACCCCGATACCATCAGAGGATTCCACAGTAATTGAAAAACAACAGCAAACTGAGACACGCCGGTATGTAAGATTGAATCATTCTGAAGATCAGATAATTGGAAACAAATTTAAAGGAGTTATGACAAGAGGAAGATTGGCAAATGAAGAGGTATGTCTTATTTCTCAAATTGAACCATCATCTATCAATGAGGCATGTGAAGATAAATTTTGGATTAAAGCTATGGAAGAAGAATTAAGACAAATTGAGAAAAATAATACTTGGACATTAGTTCCCCGGCCTAAAGATAAAAATGTAATTCAAACAAAATGGGTATTTAGAAACAAACTTAATGAAGATGGTAAGGTTGTCAGAAATAAAGAAAGACTATTGTGTAAGGGATATTCTTAGAAAGAAGGAGTTGATTACAATTAAAACTTTGCACTGGTAGCTAGAATTAAGCCAGTCAGATTATTCTTGGCTTTTGTAGCTCACGAACTACAAAGTTTATCAAATGGATATTAAATGTGCATTTTTGAATGGAGATATTGAAGAGGAAGTATATATTGAACAACACGATGGATTTTCTTTGATAGATGACAATGATATGGTTTGCAGGTTAAGAAAAGCTCTATATGGATTGAAACAAGCCCCAAGAGCTTGGTATGCAAGGTTGGATAAGTATCTTTTAAAGATTGGTTTTACTAAAGGAAATGCAGACAACAATTTATACTACAAAATAACTAATGATAACATCTTGATTATAGAAGTATTTGTTGATGATATAATCTTTGGAGGAGAAGATGGATTATGTAAAGAATTTTCTATTAAAATGCAGCAAGAATTTGAAATGTCTATGATTGGAAAAATAAAATTCTTTTTAGGATTGCAAATTTCACAGACTGATAAAGGTATATTTTTGAGTCAATCCAAGTACTTGAAAGAATTGCTAAAGAAATTTGGGATGGAGAACTCTAAACCGGTAAGCACACCTATGACTACAAATGACAAATTATCTCAAAGGGATGAATCTACACCTGTTAATCCAACTAGATACAAATCTATGATAGGAGGTTTACTATATTTGACACAAACCAGGCCTAATATTATGAATGCAGTATGTATTGTTTCTAGATTTCAAAGTAATCCTAAGGAAAATCATGAATCAACAGTAAAAAGGAATTTCCAGTACTTACAAGGCACTGCAAATCTTGGATTATGGTATCCTAGAGATGAAAATTTTGATCTATGTGCATACACAGATGCAAATTGGGCAGGAGATGTGGATGATAGAAAAAGCACCATCGGTGGAGCATTCTTTCTTGGAAAGAGATTAGTTTCTTGGTTGAGTAAGAAACAGAGTTGTACATCTTCATCAACAACAAAATCAGAATATGTTGTAGCAACAACTAACTATACATAGGTACTATGACTTAAGCAAATGTTGAAAGACATAAAGGTAAAATGCAAGGAACCTATTACTATATATTGTGATAACACTGCAACAATTGATATATCTAAGAATCCAGTATTACATTCTAAAACAAAACATGTTTCTATCAAACTGAATTTTCTAAGGGAAAAAGTTGAAGAAAAAGAGATAAAACTAGTTTATGTGAATACTAAAGAACAACTTGCAGATATTTTCACAAAACCTTTGCCTAAGGAGACTTTTGAATATCTTAGAGATCAGCTTGGAGTCATACCACCACAGGTAGAGACTTAGATAGTTAATGATTGTCATCAACCGATAGAATTGAAAGACAAATCTTTTACTCCAGTCTTTGATGAGGAAGCTACTTCTCAGGGAGAGTAGTTGGTATATTGAATTGATTGGTATTTTGTATATGAACTTTGGCATTTGATGTCAAAGGGGGAGAGATATCTATGGAAAAACACATTATCTTTTGAGGAGAGATTGGTATTGAAAATAAAACTTTGGATAAACACATGTTGCTCCCAGGGGGAGAGATTGTTGTTTAGGAGAGACTGTTTGTTTTTGGTATTTGGCATTTCTGTTTTGACACTTTGATGGTTTTTCCATCTTGTGTTGCCATCAATGCCAAAGGGGGAGATTGTTGTTATTTTGGTATGGTTTTGTCATTGATGTCAATACCTACTGAAACACTAGCACTTTGGAGATCCAACAACATTCACCAGCAAGCAAGTAACTATTGCACAGTTACTGGTATATGGTTCACCGACATGATATAATGTTCACCGGCACTTGGAATGATATGGAAGACACTTGGTAATGTTGAAGACATCATGTGGACACTTTGTTTTGAATAATTAATCATTGGTATATTCATATTTGCATATTTGCTTTTACTGGCAAATAGGTCCAGGGTTACCTAGGGTTACACCGGCAGGTTTATCTTTTCCAGATCAATATGGCACGCTATGGAGATGATTTATTATTGTGGTACATGCATTAAGCCGACATGTTCAATCAATTATTGCATTGGATATTATATTATTTGTAAAATGTTTTTATTGTAATATCTTGTAGAGCCGACCTACTAAAATTGGTCTTAGGTTATGATATAAATGTAAGATCTTATTTGTAAGATCAAATGTGGAATGCGAAGAAGAATTGTGAGAAGGTATATGCGAGATTAAGAAGAGGTATACATGAAGACATCATTTGAAGGTGAAGCTAGGTTTTTGTAGAAGCATATCAGCATTATACCGGTACTGAATCCAGCATATGAAGATGCTATTTTGTGCAGTACATTCTTATTGGATTTAACCATCCAACTGTAGTCAGTGTGACTCCCATTTTGTGATTGAGCAGTGAGCTCTAGGCTGTTGGCCTTTCTGCATGTGCAGACCCCATTTATGTACACTTACTATCTGCAGTAGTATCATCTGATTGTGGGTAAGGTTTCCCACCGTGTTTTTTCCCCTTACAAGGTTTCCACATACAAATATTGGTGTTATGTGTTGTGGATGACTTTATGTTTATGTTTCATGCATTAATCTTTACCGGTATAGCAATTTACTGTTAACATTGTCTATTGGCATACTTAACTGGTTTACCAGTATTAAGCATTAAGTTAGTTAAATGGTTTTGGTTTAAATTTATTAGACAACTGATTCACCCCCACCTCTCAGTTGTCTCCGGGACCTAACAAAGAAAAACATAAAGAGTTTAATGTAGATGGATGGAATATCCACTTATAGTTCAATATGAAACATTCTTATGTACCATGAGCTCTGAGAACTACTTTTTTATAGTTTGGCATTTTTTTCTCTTAGGGATCTAAGAGACTACATCAAAATAGTGCACTCTAAATGATTGGGTGACTTGGGTAATAAATAGAGGCCTTACCTAGTATCTACCCACCCACCATGATGTTTTATCATTGTTAATATGACTCCATAATGCATGAAACAAAATTATGCTCGTTGCCATATTTGCACTACTCTCTGTTGGTACTTTTTGCATGAATGCATTCATTGTTGGAATGGTAAAATGGTGTTGAGTTGACTAAAACTAAGAGGGATTAATGTAGAAGGAAGACACATCCACTTGTAGATCTAGAAAAAACACTCCTAGGTGTCAAGCTTTGAGAACTACTCTATCATAGTTTAAAATATTTTTTCTCTTAGGGATTTGAAGAGACTACACCAAAATAGTTCATTCTAGAATGATTGAGTGACTTGGGGAATGAACAAAGGCTTTCCTTAGTGTTTACCTACCCACCTTTAAATATTGGAAAATTTGTTTTTTCTCCATCATGCATGAAATAAAAAATATGCTTCTTTCCATATATGCACTAGTCTCCACTAATATTTTTTACAAGACTACATTCATTTTTTGCATAGTCAAAGGGTGTTGAATAGACCAAAATTGAGAGATTGATTTAGATGGATTGATTATCCACTTAGAGGTCTAGAAAAAAAAAATTAGGTTCTACAATCTCCATGAACTACTCTATCATAGTTTGATATTTTTTCTCTCTTAGGGCTCTAAAGAGGATACATTTGAATAATGCACTTTGAAATAATAGATGATGGTGTAGGATAATGAAGGGAAAGAAAGGCTAAGAAGGGAGAAGCATATTGCTATCCCGCAACATGTTGAAGAATGGAAAGAGGACCTTGTGGGATATGATAAATGGATGATTGTGTACATCCCACCATCCCGCAACAATAGATTTTAAGGTCATTGTGACCATTAGATATGTTTCAATCAACATGTTGGCAGCCCGATAGACACAGAGGTCCATGTGGCAAGCTGACTATAGTTGACCGAAGATGATTGAGAAGATTTTGATGATACATTTGCATGATAATAGGGAAGATGACCCATGTAGAGGTTGACCAAGTTTGACCAAGTGATTTGGATGTCGAAAATGAAGAAAAGTGGCTTCTAGGTGGTCAAAGAATGAATCTTATATGTTGAAGTCGGTGACTACAGAAGCAGTGCATTTAAACGAGGTTGTTGTCAATATTTTCAGAGTAGGAGGATGGAGAATGCATTAATGGTGACCGTGTTGTAGGATGTTAGTGTGGCTCGAGGAAGAATACTAGATCTCTTTGGGCAGAGGAAGATTGCTAAACTTAGTAATCTAAGTACTGAGAATAATTTGAAGACAAAAAGGATGCATTTAATATAGGTGACCAATCTGGGAACATATTCAAGACAAAGAATTAAATCTCCTGTGATGGAAATTTCCAAGGAAAGAACTGAATAAAATATTTAAATTATACTTTGGAGGGAAAATATTAGGTGTACAGAGCTGATTGAAGCAAGCAACAATTTTGATGAGATTTGGCAATGGTAGGTGTAGTTCTTGAGATAGAGATAGAGGTGGAAATAGAAAAGTCTCAACAAGATTGTTGTGTGGTAGGGTAAAGTAGAGAGACTTGCCGCCAAGAGTAAGTAGTGGAAGCTAAAAAAGCATAAGGTGGGTGAATAGAGATAAGAGAACATTCAACAAGGTGAAGCAGAGTCAGAGAGAAGAAAACAATCAGATAGAAAGAAGATAAAATAGAGGAAGAACATCAGCAGACATAGAAATCCATTCTCAAGGTGTGAGAATTTATAAGTACATTTCAAAACTAATTTGTAACAAGGCTATTATTAATTTTGTAAACCTTTGTTTCTTGTAAATCTCTGAGTGGGTGCTTAGAGCTAGGGTAGGTGCTCCCTGAGTAAGTGCTCTAAATTGTTAAGGGGTTGGTGCTCCTCGAGTTGGTGCTCAAAATCATCAGGGGTTGGTGCTCCTTGGGTTCATTCCCTAAATATATTGTAATTAGTGATTTTATTGTGAGGCTGGATTGGAGTAGTAGACTCTAGCAGCATTTCTCACTGAGGTTTTCCCCACTGTGGATTTTCCTCGTAAATCTTGTGTTGAGGATTGATTCTTAGATGTGTGTGTATTCTCATTTGCATCGCATCATTAATATATGCACACTTAATCTAGAAAAAAATTTAAATACACTGATTCATTCCCCTCTTGGTGTTCATTTGTGTTCTTCAATTGGTATTAGAGCCTTGATTCATGGGTTCGAATCCCAAGAGGTCTCCATCATTCCATTTGTGCAGAACTCTTAGTTGGTGTTGAGGGGGATATTATTAACCTTGTGGTCAACACCTCCTTTGGGATTCACAACATGGCTTAACCGCCTCTCGTGGATCTGGGTAAGTTTGACATTTGTAATGGGCATTTATAGCTAGAGCTTTTGGTGCAATGATAAACATACCTACAAAACTAAAATCTCAAATCTCCATTGTATATCAGTGGAACACAAATTAGGTTAAACTACAATCATAATAGGAGAGTTTGGCACTTGGAATTGTGTTCCTTTGATGCAACAGATTTGAGATTATGAAGTGTATATAAATGAATTAGGTAAAATGATATAAAAATGATAACTTTAAACAATAGTAGTGAATTACAAAACTAAAAAACAACATAACAAGCCAGATCTGGGAATACGATATAGAGAGGAACCTATAGCTAAAATTTGGAGCCAAAAGTGTTATACACGGTTGGAGGATGCCCTAGTCATAAGGGCATCTAAACTAACATAAATGGGGAAAAAAACATTCGGGAGGTCTTGTAGGCTCATTTACTATAATTCCAACCAAAAATAAATGGACAAGGTTGAAGGGCACCCTATTCCAAGTGTTTTCACTTGTCTAAACTTTGGAACTATATGTGTTTATGGTGAAAATGGACAACAACAATATTGAAAGACTAAACGAATTCAACCACAAAACCCTAGCCTAACAACAACAACCATAACATATGAAGATTACCTAAGACAATGCAAATCAAATGAAATCACAAAGATTATACCATCACATGTCTAATAGGGTTTTGATCTCCATTGATCTTGCTTGATATATTTGCTCTTAGATTTTATGTGTGCACAAGAGCTTAACAAAGAATGGAAATGTGGTTGCAAGTAGGCTTGATCGCATATGAAAGTTCGAAAGCGTAGTCGAGTAGTCAGTGGGGCTAAGGGTGAAGATGCAGTTATATTCAGGTATATCGAGGTAATTATCAAGGTCATCGTTGGCACTCTCCTCATCTGTCTCGATCATGAATGAATCGAAATTGTCATTACTAGTAGCACATTCTGGCACAAGTGTCCTCATTCTATGTGATTTGGACCTAGAACCAAGAGGTAAGGACTGTGTGGGATCCTCAGGGGTTGTTTCTTGACCAACTTTGAATTTTCTATAAAATTCCTCTTATTCTATGGGTTCACTTGGTTCTCTGAATGTCTTGGCGAGTTCATAGTCACTGGAGGACTTGTCTGAATCCCATTCCCATTCATTGGAGTCTGTGGACTAAGGATTCTCTTGTTGAATTTTGGCAGCTTTGATTTGTAATGCTTCTTCTATCTTTCGAATGTTTTCCTTGGAAGACATGAAACCAAGTCCTTTCGAGCATTCCTTTTTTAATGTTAATTTTGGGTGTAAAGGTTCAATGATGCCTTCCTTTCTTAAGGCAAGAGGACTTTTGCCATCATACCCAAATTTTTGTAGGATCTTGAACCCTTTGCCATATTTTTCATATGGTATGCTGATGTGATCTTGTGTATCATTTTTAGGGTCTTTGTAAAGCATTTTTTATGTCTTTTTCTTCCACTTCACCCCACTTTTGGAAGATGGTAGGATCCCATTTCAATATAATGATGGATATCCGTTTAGAAGGATGTGGTCGTCCATATTCTTTTGGTGAACTCATAACTTGTTGTATGCACATGGTTTGATTCAAAGTGTATTCACCCATGCCCTTGTCCTACAATTTCCCTTTAAGCTCACCTTGTTTTGATGTCGAAGGTTTTAATGATTCAAGATCAATGTATGCAGAAGAAGGGATAGCTTCCCTATTACTTGGAATGATCATCTCAAATTTTGGTCTCAAGTTATTACAGTATATGAATGGATTAGGATCACCATTAACTGTTATTTCAACTCCATTGTGAGGAAACTTAATGCATTGGTGATATGTAGATGGGACTGCCCTCATTTCATGAATCCAAGGATGTCCTAGTAATATATTGTATGTGAGATCTAGGTCTAGGACTTGACAAACCACATCCTTTGTAATTGGCCCAACTCTGAGAGGTAAGGTGACTGTGCCTTTGGATGAACGCTCTTCATCATCATATGCTTTGATGGTAATTTTGTTTGTAGAATTCACAGCTTTATCTAAATATCCCAATTGTTTAATAGTGCTCAATGTGCAAATGTTTAGACCTGCTCCTCCATCTATCAAGACTCATTTTATTCTATGTTTGTGTATGAAGGCTTAGATGTGTAAAGGTGCATTATGTGGTTGGCTTACAGAGGTGTCATCAGCTTCTGTAAATGTGAGAGAGTGTGGAATGGAAAGATATCCCACCATGGCTTGAAACTAGTCCACGTTCAGATCAGTGGGGATGATAGTGTCTCTTAAGATTTTGTCAAGAATAGCTTTATGTGCGGGGGATATGCATAAGAGCTAAAGGATTGAGATAAGCATGGGTGTCTTCCCTAACTATTCTACAAGGTCATACTCAGGCTTGGTTGATGACAAAGCGGTGTTTTTAGCTGGAGCACATTGTAAAGTGAATTTACCTCGATGAGTTGTAACATTGCATTCTCAAGATGATCTTGGGTCTTTGGGTAGAATTCTCAGGTGTTTTATCCTTGATGATAATGGTAGAGACATAATTGTCCATTGAAATGTGATTGATAGTTGAATAATAGTTATAGGATGCTCTATGGCTTTAGCTTTTCCCTTGTCATGCTTTGGGAATGGTTCCTTAAACATTTCATGTTCTTGATTGGATGAGTGTCCTTCAATCTCAATGTCACCTCTATCAATGAGATATTGTATGATGTTCTTCAGTCAATGATAATTTCCTGTTTTGTATCCTTTGCTTTTATGAAATTCACAATACTCATCATCATTCCACCAATTTGGTTTAAGCTTTGGCTCATATGGAGGCAAATATGGAATTGTGATTATCTTGTTTGCCACTAGCTTCTTGAAAAATGACTCTAGTGGTTCTCCCAAAGGAGTGTACTTCCTTCATGAATTTGAAGTTGTTTGAGTATTCACTTGATTGTTTGTAGAGCTTGATCTAGAAAAAATGATTTTGGGTCGTACTGTATCGGCATCAACAACACATCATTGACTGTGTTCTTGTTTTTGTTCCAAAATCTTGGCTTGTCTTTTCCTTTATAGTCCTCTTTGTTTTCTTTGAATATCTTAATTACTCCTTGCTCAATTAGGACCTTCTCTGTTGCTAAGCCTTTTTCAATGACATCCTTGAAGGTGGACAAACAAGCTTTTCTCAAGTCATAACCAATGTCTTTGTTAACATTCTGAGTGAACATCTCTACCATTTGTTTTTGTGGAATTTCACAAGAGCATCTGCTGGCTAGATTTCTCCATCTTTGTAAAAATGATGAAAAAGATTCTCCATCCTTTTGTTTGGTGTTGCACAAAGTGGTGACTGATATGTCTGTCTCTATGTTGTATGAGAAATATTTGATAAATGCCTCTACTAAGTCACCCCATGACTTAATTCCAGGTGGGAGTTGAGAGAACCATTCCATAGCTTGATCACCTAAGCTTTGTGGGAATAATCTCATCAAATATGTTTCTTCTGTTGCTACCTCAATGCAAGCTATGAAAAATTGTCTTATATGTGCCTTAGGATCCCCTTTTCCTCTATACTTATCAAACTTAGGTGTCACAAAGTGTGTAGGAAATGGAGGCATTGGAATGCTTTTGTCAAATGGATAGGGAAATATGTCTCTCATTGTGTAAGTTGGCTTCGGTGTATTTATGTCCTCCATTTTCTTTTATAAGTCCTTGATTTGTTGTTCCAAATTATTCTTAGGCAGAGACTGACTTCTTGGACCATACCCCATGCTTGAGGCACCAAGTGAAGGAGGAGCATGTTGCATATATGGATGATATTGATCATACACATGTTCATATGGAGGAGGTCTATAGTGATGCTGCGTATAAGGACCACTTGGTATAGAGTCATGATGAGGAATAGAATATCTGTGTTGTCCATGTATACCATACTCTATCGGAATGTCATGAGTTTGTTCTAGTGTGTTGCTCCCGAATTTGACACAGGGTTTCCTTGTGTCCAAATTTTGATCATGTCTTTGGATATCCAGTTGCTTTGGTGGTAGGTCTTTAGCATTAACATGTGATTGAGTATATTTTTTTGCATAAGACTTCCATAATGGTCTGCAAAGATGAGTATCATATGCTTGACCATGTGTGTATGGGACCTCTGGTTTTTGAAACAAAGATGATGGTGGTTTAGGCACAAGATGTGGTCCTCTATTGCCTCCACTATTAGGCCTTCTTTGATCCATGTTGTAGTGAGTTTGTTGCAAAGGTTGATTTCCCATTATTTGAGACATGTCAAAATCATGAGGGATCTTGGCTCCACTTTGTGCCATCACTTGTAAGAAATATTGTCTATCTCTCCTCATTATTTCCTCAACCAATCTATTGAAACGGGGATCCATAATGGAGTCTTCTACTTCTGCTGAATGTACTGAAATTTTGTCCATATTGTCATTGTGTGTATCCTTGTTGTTTGTAGTGTCCATGTGCTCAACATTTGGGATGTTTCTATAATCATCCATGTCAGGTAATGTAGTATGATCAGAATTGAAAAAGATATCATTGTCATACTCATAGGAACTCATGTTTGCGGACTCTTGAACCTCTTTAGCTTCTCTCCTAGATTTTTGGGAACGGGTTTCAACCATGAACTAGGTATTGACCAAGATATGAGAGACTAGATGAAAATGGAAAGGTATGGAAGACCAAGAGTTGGATGAAATGTAAATGAATCTGAGGTGTACTTGCAATGTCCAAAGTGTAAGACCAAGTATGTATATAGTAGAGTAGGTGTGGCTTCCAAAGAGATGATAGTTTCTCTTGATGAGGTAAGTTTACCTTGACTCTAAGTAAGACCAAATGATACCCAAAGGTGATAGACCTTGATGAGGGACCACTTAGCAAAATGTTGTTGTATGTAGTGTGTTGACAAAGTATGATGAGGATAAGCAAGTGAACTTTTGACTCAAGTTTAGACAAATGTGAATGTAATGTAAGGTGTAAAGAAATGATGGTCTTTGTGAGACCCAAAAATAGGTTGAATACTAGATGAAAACCCAGAGAGATAACCTAGGAAGCTCAATAAGTTTGAAACTGATTGTTCTTGTTTGCTAGATTGTAAAAGTTTTTCAATTCTGAACACAGACGTGCCTATATACTTCACAGACGTGCTTAAATGACACAGATGTGATTCTATCCAACACATACGCATTTATGAGATGTTGTAAGTGCAATGTTGTTCAAAGGACACATATACATTTCTGCCCTTCACAGACGCAGTTAGATGACACAGACGCAGTTCTATCAGACACAAACGCGTTTTTGAAAGCTTTGTGTAATTTTTCTA